>NC_137673.1:13677993-13842993 GCF_963422515.1 Blennius ocellaris | reverse complement strand
GTGTGACGTCTCTTACCTGTCCACACACTCTGGTGTGTCTTCTTCATCCACGTCACTCATGTTGAGTCAGAGAGAAACACACCAACCTGGTCCACACACACACACACACACACACACACACACACACACACACACACACACACACACACACACACACACACACACACACACACACACACACACACACACACACACACACACACACAGTAGAGTGAGATCAGAGAGCGACAGCCGAGACAAAACAGAAAAAGGAAAACAAGAAGAAGAATAAATAATAAACAAACAGAGGAAATAACGTGAGAGAAGAAAATATAGAAACGTGGAAAATAGAACAAGTAATATGATTAATGTCAGTTGGAGGTTTCAGAGAAAAATGAAGCGTCTGGATGATAAATAATGAGATGATCGACTCGTGTGTGTGTGTGTGTGTGTGTGTGTGTGTGTGTGTGTGTGTGTGTGTGTGTGTGTGTGTGTGTGTGTTAGTTTGAATATTTCAGACTGACACCAACCTGAGCCAATCAGAGTGAAGGAGGGCTGAAGCCCCGCCCACAGCTGAACATTGAAAGAGTTTTTCCATAGAGAAGAAAAGAGGTGAAGAAAGGAGTTAATGGAGGTTGAAATGTTTGTCCAGCAGGTGAAGAAGAAGAAAGCAGCTGTCAGTGGTTTGTGATGGTGTGAATGAAAGAGGAAAAGAGAAGTGAGAAAGTCTTTCTCTCCGTTGTGGAAGCTTCTAAAGAGCTGCCAGAGTCTCACCTGAACTCTCTTCACTTCTTCTTACAGACACTTTTCCATGTGTGAGGAAAGTTGTGGAGAGAAGAAGCTGCTCTTCGTCCCTCTCAGTCCGTCTCTCATGTCTGACAAGCACAAAGTGACGCTTCCTCCTCTGACTCACCCACAAGTGTAAATGATTGATGGAGAAATCAGGAGAGTCGTTCAGCAGGAAACATGAACACTGTAAAGAAAACATTTAAACAGTTGTCTAAAGATATTTCTATACAATATTGAACACATGTAAACCTGGACAGAAGAGAAAGATACAGATCAAAGCAGTTGGACTATAAAGGAACATCGTCAAGGAAAACACAACAAAGGAAAATGATCAGACTCAACATCGTCCCTCATCTCAGTTACAGAGAAATTCTGACACAACATCAGTTCTATGGAGTCGACTTGAAACAAACACTGATGTTGACACTTACTGTGGACCAACACGCACACACACACACACACACACACACACACACACACACACACACACACACACACACCCTCTGCTCTACAGAACAAACCCATTTTAACGACTATCTCGAGGACATTTAGTGTCTTTTTGTTTTATTACTGTTGTTACAGTTTTATATTGTCTTGTTTTTAACACATTTATCTTCTATCTCATCTGGCTCTATGACCCTCTATCTCATCTAGCTCTATGACCTTCTATCTCATCTAGCTCTATGACCTTCTATCTCATCTGGCTCTGACCTTCTATCTCATCTGGCTCTATGACCTTCTATCTCATCTAGCTCTATGACCTTCTATCTCATCTGGCTCTATGACCTTCTATCTCATCTAGCTCTATGACCTTCTATCTCATCTAGCTCTATGACCTTCTATCTCATCTAGCTCTATGACCTCTTTCTCATCTAGCTCTATGACATTTACATGTCGGCTCCTCACAATGTTCACAAATCTCCTCCTCTGATTGGCTGAAATCTGGTTCCTTGACAGATTATTGATTCATGTTGTTGATGATTGTGTGAATAAATGTTCACTGGAAAGATTCATATCAGTTGTCCTTTGAGACACACACACACACACACACACACACACACACTAGAACAAACGTCCCATAGTGTCTGCTGGACAGACACACAGACACTAGAACAAGACGTCCCATAGCGTCTGCTGGACAGACACACAGACACTAGAACAAGACGTCCCATAGCGTCTGCTGGACAGACACACTAGAACAAGACGTCCCATAGCGTCTGCAGGACAGACACACAGACACACGGCGAGCAGCCACAGTGAAATCAGTCAAAGACAGCTGATGAAAGTTTTGTTGTGAGTTGACAGAGATTCTCACCTGCTGAACTCTTCACCTCTTCTCACAGACACTTGGAGAGAAGAAGTTGCTCTTCGTCCCTCGTCAGTCCTTCTGTCACTGTTTGATGTGAGGACGCCGTCACACCCTCATAACTCACAGTGTCAAAGTCCATGTTGTTCAGCTGGGACACGCCCTCATGACATCACCGTCCGTCTGAACTGAGACAAGTTGATCTTGAGAGCAGCCTCCAGAAACAAGTCAATGATTGATGTGACCTCCTGATTGGGCCGTCAGCAGCTTCATTCAGGGCCGTGATGAGAGCAGTCAGTCCTCCAACAAGGGGAATTACAGGGATTTACAGAAACAGGAGCTGAATATGACTCTGTCCCGCCACACTGCTCCAGTCATCAGCTGGGTTTTCTGCTTCGTCACATTCAGTCCAAAAGACTTGATTTCTGCTGCTGCAGTTGCTGTTTCTCATGAGATCAAAGGTCAATTCCAGCTGCTTCCTCTTGTGTGGCAGCTGGATGAACCCACACATATGTCTTGACGTGTCCAGCTCTCTGTCATTGTTCACTCTGTGGACGCTGCAGGACAAATCCAGGAGGCTTTATTGGATTAGGATGTTTCTGTTTTTATGTCTTCAATGAGAACATTGTTACATAATTCCATCAGTCCTCAGAGGAGCAGAGGACGTCCACACAAGGACACCACTCTGAACCATCTTCAGCTCATCTGGACATCTTCTGCCAGTCTGACCCTGTTTGAACCACTTCCTGTTCTACTGATGGTTTCCAGCTCAGTTTGAGGTCGTTTTCTCTTGGCCAAGAAAGAAGAAAACATTTTGAATAAATCTATCAAACCAAACCATTAATACAAAGAAAACTTAAGATGTATGAAAAGGAGTAGGAGGAAGCAGAGGCGTATTAAATCTTCTCCAGTCAATGTGTTTGTTTGTTGTTTGTTTAACCAGTCACACACTCCTCTCATCAGGAGCCCACAGTGAATGAAACACAATACCAGAGTGTGTGTCACCATGGAGCCAACAAAACAATCCACTGAAGATCTGGACGACACTGAAAAGTCCCTGGACTTCCTGTCAGAGGAGGTTTCTGCTGTCTGGACCACAGAGGATAATCTGTCTGACTCCGTGGAGCGACAGGTGGTCCAGGGGAATAGAGGTGGACCAGAACACCCTGGAGGTCCGTCACCTGCTGCCCAGCAGGAGCAACAACCACAAACCAGACATCATCATGACGCTTGGCAACACAAAACATCAAACTGAGCTCCTGAAACAAGGGAGGAAACTGAGAGGATGGGACGTCTACATCAATGAACATTTGACCAAAAGGAAGGCGGACATCAGGAAAGCCCGGGTCCTGAAGAACCAGGGGAGGATCCAGGCAACGTGGACCTCAGATCTTCATCAAGATGAACGGGACACCGGAGGAGGAGAAGGTCCTGCTGATCCCAGACATGGAGGAGCTGGAGAGATTTAGCTGAGGACTGGACAAAAGGTCAAACTACATGGACTCACCATATTATGATGACACTCAATGTCAGGAGGAACTCATCAGCAGCTACAATGACTGTGAACTACAATCGTCTGGACGTGAAATCATTTCATTCCACTGAAGACAAACATCAGGACCTGGAGGATGATGTCGACCCGGACAATAACTTCTACTACGACATCACTGACAACTGCTGCTCTGACTCTGAACATCCATTCAACAGGACACTTCAAACAGACAATGAACTTTCTATTATACATTTCAACAGCAGGAGCTTGTGTTCAAACTTTAGTCCAATCAAACACAATCCAGGACATTTCAAACAACCTTCAGTGTTTTGACCATCTCTGAAACGTGGATCTGCACTGAGAAGGAAGCTGATTTGACCTGATGGATACGAGTTCAACTACTTGAACAGAGAGAGGAAGACTGGAGGAGGAGGAGGAGCTTTATATGTGGACATAAACCTGAAGTATAAAGGAGGAAAATATGACCACAGTAATGAAAGATGTATTTCAATGTAGAACAGTAGAACTCTGTATAGAACATAAAGATAATGTAACTGTAAACTGCGTCTATAGAACAGCAGGTTCTAACAGAAATCTTCAGGGATTGGGTTAAAGAAACATTTACAGCTTCAACTCAGAAGGTTTTGTGAGAAACTTTTTACTTTAACTTTGATCTGCTGAAGCCAAATAATCACAAACTAACAATAGAGTTTATAGATACGATGTACAGTTTGAACCTTTCCTCTAAAATCACCAGACCAGTACAATCACGTCTCATAGAGCCACATTAATAGATCACTTATTCACAAACCTGTTAGACAATAAAACCACAAATGGATTATTGATTAACAATATCAGCAATCATTTACTGGTTCGTCTACAGAACTGAGAGTCGGTATCAAGTGAAGACAACACTGATAAAAACTGTCCAATAAAGAAATACACTGAAAGAAATCTAACTTGAATTCAATAAAATAAATGTTTTAAACTTTGATTTGACAAGAATCCTTTTTTCACTTTGATATTCATCTTTTGAAAAAAACATTGTTTTCATTTTGATGTTCACTTTACTTTACTTTGATTTTGACATTGATGTTGACAAAAATCTCTTTTTCATTCAAAGTGAAGATGTAACTTGGTAGACCAGGAAGTTACAACACTGATCTGTTGCAACAGATGCTGATCTCCTTTGATCTCCCTGAGGAGCCTCTCTCATCTGCTGAATTGAATCCACAGGAGGTAATGAGACATTGATGGACTCTGCTGCTCTCTGATTATGTAACTAAACACACCTGTGAGCTACAAGCTTTAAATACTGGAGGTTCAATCACAGCAGGAGGTCATAACTCAAGGGTTTTGGTCCAGAAGTGTCTGCAGATGAACTTCATCCACAACTGAAGGTTAGAGTCTGCTGGAGTCAGTCCTGCAATATGCAAATTAGCCATGAGCACCAGACAGGAGGAAGCCTGACTTTGAATAACTTTGTAAATAAAGTCACTCAGTTCTCACCATTTAAATCTCAATTCAGGTTTGATTTAAAACCAAGCAGTTCTTCATTCCAGCTTCAAATGGAGAGAAAACTGGTTTTCCTGAAGCAAAACTTCTCACCTGCAGCCAATCAGACACTGAGAAAATATGATGCAATACAGCCACAGTCTGCTCACATGTTTCCTGATTGTTTTCAAATCCAGAGCGTAGCTTTTCAGCATCTTCAGGAAGGAACAATGGACTAGAATTTGTTGAGTTTCAAAACAGAAGAGTCTCCACTTCTGCACCTTGGTGGTCAGGATGAGTGTCTGCTTCGTCTCATCAGAAGTGAGAATCATATGGAGACACAACACTGTGTTGTGTTGCATCAGTGTGTTTTAGGCTCAAGGAGGTTCCAAAGGAAGCATCAGTGTGTTTTAGGCTAAAGGAGGTTCTAAAGGACGCATCAGTGTGTTTTAGGCTAAAGGAGGTTCTAAAGGAAGCATCAGTGTGTTTTAGGCTAAAGGAGGTTCCAAAGGAAGCATCAGTGTGTTTTAGGCTAAAGGAGGTTCTAAAGGAAGCATCAGTGTGTTTTAGGCTAAATGAGGTTCTAAAGGAAGCATCAGTGTGTTTTAGGCTAAAGGAGGTTCTAAAGGACGCATCAGTGTGTTTTAGGCTAAAGGAGGTTCTAAAGGAAGCATCAGTGTGTTTTAGGCTAAAGGAGGTTCCAAAGGAAGCATCAGTGTGTTTTAGGCTAAAGGAGGTTCTAAAGGAAGCATCAGTGTGTTTTAGGCTAAATGAGGTTCCAAAGGAAGCATCAGTGTGTTTTAGGCTAAAGGAGGTTCCAAAGGAAGCATCAGTGTGTTTTAGGCTAAAGGAGGTTCTAAAGGAAGCATCAGTGTGTTTTAGGCTAAATGAGGTTCTAAAGGAAGCATCAGTGTGTTTTAGGCTAAAGGAGGTTCTAAAGGACGCATCAGTGTGTTTTAGGCTAAAGGAGGTTCTAAAGGAAGCATCAGTGTGTTTTAGGCTAAAGGAGGTTCCAAAGGAAGCATCAGTGTGTTTTAGGCTAAAGGAGGTTCTAAAGGAAGCATCAGTGTGTTTTAGGCTAAATGAGGTTCTAAAGGAAGCATCAGTGTGTTTTAGGCTAAAGGAGGTTCTAAAGGACGCATCAGTGTGTTTTAGGCTAAAGGAGGTTCTAAAGGAAGCATCAGTGTGTTTTAGGCTAAAGGAGGTTCCAAAGGAAGCATCAGTGTGTTTTAGGCTAAAGGAGGTTCTAAAGGACGCATCAGTGTGTTTTAGGCTAAAGGAGGTTCTAAAGGAAGCACTAGTGTGTTTTAGGCTAAAGGAGGTTCCAAAGGAAGCATCAGTGTGTTTTAGGCTCAAGGAGGTTCTAAAGGAAGCATCAGTGTGTTTTAGGCTAAAAGAGGTTCTAAAGGAAGCATCAGTGTGTTTTAGGCTAAAGGAGGTTCTAAAGGAAGCATCAGTGTGTTTTAGGCTAAAGGAGGTTCTAAAGGAAGTATCAGGGTGTTTTAGGCTAAAGGAGGTTCTAAAGGAAGCATCAGTGTGTTTTAGGCTAAAGGAGGTTCTAAAGGAAGCATCAGTGTGTTTTAGGCTAAAGGAGGTTCTAAAGGAAGCATCAGTATGTTTTAGGCTAAAGGAGGTTCTAAAGGAAGCATCAGTGTGTTTTAGGCTAAAGGAGGTTCCAAAGGAAGCATCAGTGTGTTTTAGGCTAAAGGAGGTTCCAAAGGAAGCATCAGTGTGTTTTAGGCTAAAGGAGGTTCTAAAGGAAGCATCAGTGTGTTTTAGGCTAAAGGAGGTTCCAAAGGAAGCATCAGTGTGTTTTAGGCTAAAGGAGGTTCCAAAGGAAGCATCAGTGTGTTTTAGGCTAAATGAGGTTCTAAAGGAAGCATCAGTGTGTTTTAGGCTAAAGGAGGTTCCAAAGAAAGCATCAGTGTGTTTTAGGCTAAAGGAGGTTCCAAAGGAAGCATCGGTGTGTTTTAGGCTCAAGGAGGTTCCAAAGGAAGCATCAGTGTGTTTTAGGCTAAAGGAGGTTCTAAAGGAAGCATCAGTGTGTTTTAGGCTAAAGGAGGTTCCAAAGGAAGCATCAGTGTGTTTTAGGCTAAAGGAGGTTCTAAAGGAAGCATCAGTGTGTTTTAGGCTAAATGAGGTTCCAAAGGAAGCATCAGTGTGTTTTAGGCTAAAGGAGGTTCTAAAGGAAGCATCAGTGTGTTTTAGGCTAAAGGAGGTTCTAAAGGAAGCATCAGTGTGTTTTAGGCTAAAGGAGGTTCCAAAGGAAGCATCAGTGTGTTTTAGGCTAAAGGAGGTTCCAAAGGAAGCATCAGTGTGTTTTAGGCTAAAGGAGGTTCTAAAGGAAGCATCAGTGTGTTTTAGGCTAAAGGAGGTTCCAAAGGAAGCATCAGTGTGTTTTAGGCTAAAGGAGGTTCTAAAGGAAGCATCAGTGTGTTTTAGGCTAAATGAGGTTCTAAAGGAAGCATCAGTGTGTTTTAGGCTAAAGGAGGTTCTAAAGGACGCATCAGTGTGTTTTAGGCTAAAGGAGGTTCTAAAGGAAGCATCAGTGTGTTTTAGGCTAAAGGAGGTTCCAAAGGAAGCATCAGTGTGTTTTAGGCTAAAGGAGGTTCTAAAGGAAGCATCAGTGTGTTTTAGGCTAAATGAGGTTCTAAAGGAAGCATCAGTGTGTTTTAGGCTAAAGGAGGTTCTAAAGGACGCATCAGTGTGTTTTAGGCTAAAGGAGGTTCTAAAGGAAGCATCAGTGTGTTTTAGGCTAAAGGAGGTTCCAAAGGAAGCATCAGTGTGTTTTAGGCTAAAGGAGGTTCTAAAGGACGCATCAGTGTGTTTTAGGCTAAAGGAGGTTCTAAAGGAAGCACTAGTGTGTTTTAGGCTAAAGGAGGTTCCAAAGGAAGCATCAGTGTGTTTTAGGCTCAAGGAGGTTCTAAAGGAAGCATCAGTGTGTTTTAGGCTAAAAGAGGTTCTAAAGGAAGCATCAGTGTGTTTTAGGCTAAAGGAGGTTCTAAAGGAAGCATCAGTGTGTTTTAGGCTAAAGGAGGTTCTAAAGGAAGTATCAGGGTGTTTTAGGCTAAAGGAGGTTCTAAAGGAAGCATCAGTGTGTTTTAGGCTAAAGGAGGTTCTAAAGGAAGCATCAGTGTGTTTTAGGCTAAAGGAGGTTCTAAAGGAAGCATCAGTATGTTTTAGGCTAAAGGAGGTTCTAAAGGAAGCATCAGTGTGTTTTAGGCTAAAGGAGGTTCCAAAGGAAGCATCAGTGTGTTTTAGGCTAAAGGAGGTTCCAAAGGAAGCATCAGTGTGTTTTAGGCTAAAGGAGGTTCTAAAGGAAGCATCAGTGTGTTTTAGGCTAAAGGAGGTTCCAAAGGAAGCATCAGTGTGTTTTAGGCTAAAGGAGGTTCCAAAGGAAGCATCAGTGTGTTTTAGGCTAAATGAGGTTCTAAAGGAAGCATCAGTGTGTTTTAGGCTAAAGGAGGTTCCAAAGAAAGCATCAGTGTGTTTTAGGCTAAAGGAGGTTCCAAAGGAAGCATCGGTGTGTTTTAGGCTCAAGGAGGTTCCAAAGGAAGCATCAGTGTGTTTTAGGCTAAAGGAGGTTCCAAAGGAAGCATCGGTGTGTTTTAGGCTAAAGGAGGTTCTAAAGGAAGCATCAGTGTGTTTTAGGCTAAATGAGGTTCTAAAGGAAGCATCAGTGTGTTTTAGGCTAAAAGAGGTTCTATAGGAAGCATTGAACCTCCTTTCTTGAGATTAATGATAATTTCAACTCAGGAACATCTTCCAGCATGAGCCGTGGATAACGTTCTGCTGCAAGAACATCCTCCATCATGAGCCGTGGAGAACGTTCTGCTGCAGCAACATCCTCCAGCATAAGCCGTGGAGAACGTTCTGCCGCAGGAACATCCTCCATCATGAGCCGTGGAGAACGTTCTGCTGCAGGAACATCCTCCATCATGAGCTGTGGAGAACGTTCTGCTGCAGGAACATCCTCCATCATGAGCCGTGGAGAACGTTCTGCTGCAGCAACATCCTCCATCATGAGTCATGGAGAACGTTCTGCTGCAGGAACATCCTCCAGTATGAGCCGTGGAGAACGTTCTGCTGCAGGAACATCCTCCATCATGAGTCGTGGAGAACGTTCTGCTGCAGGAACATCCTCCAGCATGAGTGGTTTGGCGCTGGGTCAGTATTGGTGTAGGGAGGCATTTCTTTGTATGGCCCACAGCCTCCATGTTCTAGCCAGAGGAACCCTGACTGCCATGAGGTACCAGATCCTCAGACCCATTGTGAGACCAGCACTATCGGTGCTGAACAACCACACACCAGGAACAGTAAACAAGCTTTTGTCTGGGCAGCATTGTTAGATTAGCCTGAAGCTAATACATGCAATGTGTTTATTTTCTGTGTTTTCTCATAAAGCTGCATCTGTTTGTGTTCACGTGTGAACGTCGTGTTCAGGTGCTCTCCTGTCCGAGTGCGGAGAGGGAGAGAGAACCACCGAACAGAACATCTGAACCTCCGTTTCAGTCGTTCGGCTCGTTTCAGTCGTTCGGCTCGTTTCAGTCGTTCGGCTCGTTTCAGTCGTTCGGCTCGTTTCAGTCGTTCGGCTCATTTCAGTCGTTCGGCTCGTTTCAGTCGTTCGGCTCGTTTCAGTCGTTCGGCTCATTTCAGTCGTTCAGTTCGCTTCGAGCCTCCTGGTTCACGCCCCCACCTGTCTTCCTCACTCACCACACCACAACATAGACCTTGAAAGAGCGCCCCCTACTGCTCTCTCCATCACCCCTCCACCTCTCACAACAACACATCCACGACCCCGCCTCTGCAGTTCCTGTCATCACCACAACAACATCCACCTCCTCCACCTCCTCCACCTCCCCTCAGCTCCTCCCCTCAGATTTGATGTTTTACAATCCAGTGGAGTGAACGCAGCCAGCCAGGACATTTGAGTTCACAACAGTAGATCTATTTGGACCATAAGAAGTGAAGGACATGGTGAGAAAGAGAGTGAGGCTCAAGGTCTGGGGTGTTGTCTTCTGCTGGGTGTTGTTTCTTCATGTGTATATACACAATAACCAGTGTATATAATCTGTGACAAGTAATATTCAACCTCACAGCCTGTATTCAGACAAGGCAGGTCAGTAAAACTTGTAAATGATTGATGATTCATAAAAAGAGCTGCATTGGCCGGGAATTGAACCCGGGCCTCCCGCGTGGCAGAATTCTACCACTGAACCAGCAATGCTCTCATGTTTCCATGTTCCCACCATCAGAGGTCATGTGATTCACCTGCAGAGCTCAGTGGACTCAGATTACAGTATTTTCACTATAAAAACATCATTTCTTCTGATCACAGTCGGGGAATTGAACATCGGCCTCCTGCGGGACAGGCTGGGATACTCTCCACTGTACTAACGAGGAGATGTTGAAGTTGCTGCCTGTTTGTCCTAGTGTGTCCACACACACACACACACACACACACACACACACACACACACACACACACACACACACACACACACACACACACACACACACACACACTCTTTCTTTGTACACAGTGTTGCTGTTTAGTAGATTAGATCTCCTGTTAGATGACGTTGTTACTTGATTGTATTGATTTATGATATTATTTCTGAATTATTTATGAATTAATGCATTTGTGTAAATAAAAACCTGTTAGCTGAATTGATGGATTCCTGGTAATTATTGTGTATTTATTGTTGATAATTCACTGGTTTGTAACAGTCTGAGCTAGAATCTCACACCTTCCTTGTTATTTAAGATTGTTATATTTTGCACAGGAATATTAACTAACTTAAATAACCTTTTTACAAACAAGACTGATATTTTGGTATTAGATATTTCTAGTTTAGCTGGTGGTTCCACAATTCCAGTATTATTTGATAAATAAACAATTTATTCAAGTTAATAATTCTTCATTAATAAATTATTTTGGATACTTTCTTCACTTTTAAGTAATTACTCAATTACTTTAGGAGTTGTTAATGAGTAAATGACCATTTACTTCCATTAATAATTAAAATTTTTCAGAATGACTTCCAGTGATTTATTACTTTCAGTAATCTATTACTTACAGTAATTTTAGCGCTAATAACCAACATACTCGTTTACGGTTGTCGACATACTTGTTTGTGGTCGCCGCCATATTTAAAATGACAACTGACTGTTTCCTTCCCTTCAGGACAACATAGTGTCTCATCTAACCCTACTCTTCTCTATTCTAAATACTGCAGTACATTTACTCTTCTCTATTCTAAATACTGCAGTACATTTACTCTTCTCTATTCTAAATACTGCAGTACATTTACTCTTCTCTATTCTAAATACTGCAGTACATTTACTCTTCTCTATTCTAAATACTGCAGTACATTTACTCTTCTCTATTCTAAATACTGCAGTACATTTACTCTTCTCTATTCTAAATACTGCAGTACATTTACTCTTCTCTATTCTAAATACTGCAGTACATTTACTCTTCTCTATTCTAAATACTGCAGTACATTTACTCTTCTCTATTCTAAATACTGCAGTACATTTACTCTTCTCTATTCTAAATACTGCAGTACATTTACTCTTCTCTATTCTAAATACTGCAGTACATTTACTCTTCTCTATTCTAAATACTGCAGTACATTTACTCTTCTCTATTCTAAATACTGCAGTACATTTACTCTTCTCTATTCTAAATACTGCAGTACATTTACTCTTCTCTATTCTAAATACTGCAGTACATTTACTCTTCTCTATTCTAAATACTGCAGTACATTTACTCTTCTCTATTCTAAATACTGCAGTACATTTACTCTTCTCTATTCTAAATACTGCAGGACATTTACTCTTCTCTATTCTAAATACTGCAGTACATTTACTCTTCTCTACTCTAAATACTGCAGTACATTTACTCTTCTCTATTCTAAATACTGCAGTACATTTACTCTTCTCTATTCTAAATACTGCAGTACATTTACTCTTCTCTACTCTAAATACTGCAGTACATTTACTCTTCTCTACTCTAAATACTGCAGTACATTTACTCTTCTCTGTTCTAAATACTGCAGTACATTTACTCTTCTCTGTTCTAAATACTGCAGTACATTTACTCTTCTCTGTTCTAAATACTGCAGTACATTTACTCTTCTCTGTTCTAAATACTGCAGTACATTTACTCTTCTCTATTCTAAATACTGCAGTACATTTACTCTTCTCTTTTCTAAATACTGCAGTACATTTACTCTTCTCTATTCTAAATACTGCAGTACATTTACTCTTCTCTATTCTAAATACTGCAGTACATTTACCCTTCTCTATTCTAAATACTGCACTACATTTACTCTTCTCTATTCTAAACACTGCAGTACATTTACTCTTCTCTATTCTAAATACTGCAGTACATTTACTCTTCTCTCTTCTAAATACTGCAGTACATTTACTCTTCTCTATTCTAAATACTGCAGTACATTTACTCTTCTCTATTCTAAATACTGCAGTACATTTACTCTTCTCTATTGTAAATACTGCAGTACATTTACTCTTCTCTATTCTAAATACTTCATTACATTTACTCTTCTCTATTCTAAATACTGCAGTACATTGACATTTCACATCACTGCACCTCTTATTTTATATCCCACATCGTTGCTGAGCCACGTAGCAAACCTTTATTCTGTAGGAGCAAACCTTTATTCTGGAGACACTTGCTGTGGACATGATGGACCAACTTGTCCAACTCTCTCTGGACCTATTTCAGCAAGACACTGCAGCTGGAACCACATCTGGAGAGTTCAGCTACTAAACTGATCTGCCTGCTTCATTCATTCATTCATGCAGTGACAATGTGGTGCATTAAGCAAAACAAACTACAAGAATGGAGAGTAACTGTAGTTACTTCAGCAGGAAAGGAGTAAATGTCCATGACGAACCTTTAAAAAGTTCCTCTGACAACTTTAAAAGAATCAAACATCCATGAATCATTGATCTTTATTTTCTACACAAGCTCAGGTGACTTTGATAGAGAAAACTCTTATGAGACAGTGTGGAAAGGAAAAGTCCCTCGAACAGGAAGAACCTTTGTAGAGAGGACAGAGGAGAGGACAGGAGAGAGGACAGGAGAGAGGAGAGAGGAGAGGACAGGAGAGAGGACAGAGAGGACAGAGAGGACAGGAGAGAGGACAGAGAGGACAGGAGAGAGGACAGAGAGGACCGGAGAGAGGACAGGAGAGGGGACAGAGGAGAGGACAGGAGAGAGGACAAGAGAGGGGACAGAAGAGAGGACATGAGAGAGGACATAAGAGAGGACGGAAGAGAGGACAAGAGAGAGGACAGAACAGAGGACAGGTGAGAGGACAGGAGAGAGGACAGGAGCGAGGACAGGAGAGAGGAAAGGTGAGAGGACAGGAGAGAGGACCGGAGAGACGACAGAAGAGAGGACAGAGGAGAGGTCATGAGAGAGGACATAAGAGAGGACAAAGGATGGGACAGGAGAGAGGACAGAGGAGAGGACAGAGGAGAGGACAGGATAGAGGACAGAAGAGAGGACAGAGGAGAGGACATGAGAGAGGACATAAGAGAGGATGGAAGAGAGGACAAGAGAGAGGACAGAACAGAGGACAGGTGAGAGGACAGGAGAGAGGACAGAAGCGAGGACAGGAGAGAGGAAAGGTGAGAGGACAGGAGAGAGGACAGGAGAGAGGACAGAAGAGAGGACAGAGGAGAGGACATGAGAGAGGACATAAGAGAGGACAAAGGATGGGACAGGAGAGAGGACAGAGGAGAGGAAAGGAGAGAGGACAGAGGAGAGGGCAGACGAGAGGACAGGATAGAGGACAGAGGAGAGGACAGAGGAGAGGACATGATAGAGGAAAGAAGAGAGGACAGAGGAGAGGACATGATAGAGGACATAAGAGAGGATGGAAGAGAGGACAAGAGAGAGGACAGAACAGAGGACAGGGGAGAGGACAGGAGAGAGGACAGAAGCGAGGACAGAAGAGAGGACACAGGAGAGGACATGAGAGAGGACATAAGAGAGGACAAAGGATGGGACAGGAGAGAGGACAGGAGAGAGGACAGAGGAGAGGGCAGACGAGAGGACAGGATAGAGGACAGAGGAGAGGACAGAGGAGAGGACATGATAGAGGACAGAAGAGAGGACAGAGGAGAGGACATGATAGAGGACATAAGAGAGGATGGAAGAGAGGACAAGAGAGAGGACAGAACAGAGGACAGGGGAGAGGACAGGAGAGAGGACAGAAGCGAGGACAGAAGAGAGGACACAGGAGAGGACATGAGAGAGGACATAAGAGAGGACAAAGGATGGGACAGGAGAGAGGACAGAGGAGAGGGCAGAGGAGAGGACAGGATAGAGGACAGAAGAGAGGACAGAGGAGAGGACATAGGAGGGGACAGGAGAGAGGACAGAGGAGAGGACAGGAGAGAGGACAGAAGAGAGGACAGGAGAGAGGACAGGAGAGAGGACAGAAGCGAGGACAGGAGAGAGGAAAGGTGAGAGGACAGGAGAGAGGACAGGAGAGAGGACAGATGAGAGGACATGAGAGAGGACATAAGAGAGGACAAAGGATGGGACAGGAGAGAGGACAGAGGAGAGGGCAGAGGAGAGGACAGAATAGAGGACAGAAGAGAGGACAGAGGAGAGGACATAGGAGGGGACAGGAGAGAGGACAGAGGAGAGGACAGGAGAGAGTACAGAAGAGAGGACAGGAGAGAGGACATTGGAGGGGACAGGAGAGAGGATGGGAGAGAGTACAGAACAGAGGACAGGAGAGAGGACAGAGAGGACAGAAGAGAAGACAGGAGAGAGGACAGGAGAGAGGACAGAAGAGAGGACAGGAGAGAGGACAGAGGAGAGGACAGGAGAGAGGACAGAAGAGAGGACAGAGGAGAGGACAGAGGAGGGGACAGGAGAGAGGATGGGAGAGAGTACAGAACAGAGGACAGGAGAGAGGACAGAGAGGACAGAAGAGAAGACAGCAGAAAGGACAGGAGAAAGGACAGGAGAGAGGATAGAAGAGAGGACAGGAGAGAGGACAGAGGAGAGGACAGACAGACAGATAGATAAGAGAGAGATCCACTCTGTGAAGACTGATCAGGACAGGAGGCTTCAAACCACCTTCAGCTCCATCATCAGACCTCCAGCAGGTTGAGAGACACGTTATTACATGTAATAGTGGTAAAGAACTAGTACATGTTATTACATGTAATAGTGGTAAAGAAGTAGTAAATGTTATTACATGTAATAGTGGAGAAGAAGTAGTAAATGTTATTACATGTAATAGTGGTAAATTAATAGTACATGTTATTACATGTAATAGTGGAGAAGAAGTAGTAAATGTTATTACATGTAATAGTGGTAAAGAAGTAGTAAATGTTATTACATGTAATAGTGGTAAAGAAGTAGCAAATGTTATTACATGTAATAGTGGTAAATTAATAGTACATGTTATTACATGTAATAGTGGAGAAGAAGTAGTAAATGTTATTACATGTAATAGTGGTAAAGAAGTAGTAAATGTTATTACATGTAATAGTGGTAAAGAAGTAGCAAATGTTATTACATGTAATAGTGGTGAAGAAATAGTACATGTTATTACATGTAATAGTGGAGAAGAAGTAGTAAATGTTATTACATGTAGTAGTGGTAAAGAAGTAGTACATGTTATTACATGCAATAATGGTAAAGAAGTAGCAAATGTTATTACATGTAATAGTGGTAAAGAAGTAGTAAATGAAAACAGCAAGTTATAAGATTACTACACCATCACCAGGTGAAAACAGGAAGTAATGAGATTACTACACCATCACCAGGTGAAAACAGGAAGTTATAAGATCACTACACCATCACCAGGTGAAAACCGGAAGTAATGAGATTACGACACCATCACCAGGTTAAAACAGGAAGTTATCATTTACTACACCATCACCAGGTGAAAACAGGAAGTTATAAGATTACTACGTCATCACCAGGTGGAAACAGGAAGTAATAAGATTACTACACCATCACATGATGAAAACAGGAAGTAATCAGAATACTACACCATCACTAGGTGAAAACAGGAAGTAATCAGAATACTACACCATCACCAGGTGAAAACAGGAAGTTATAAGATTACTACACCATCACATGATGAAAACAGGAAGTAATCAGAATACTACACCATCACCAGGTGAAAACAGGAAGTTATAAGATTACTACACCATCACCAGATGAAAACAGGAAGTTATAAGATTACTACACAATCACCAGGTGAAAACAGGAAGTAATGAGATTACTACACCATCACCAGGTGAAAACAGGAAGTTATAAGATTACGACACCACCACCAGGTGAAAACAGGAAGTTATAAGATTACGACACCATCACCAGGTGAAAACAGGAAGTAATCAGATTACTACACCATCACCAGGTGAAAACACGAAGTAATCAGAGTACTACACCATCACCAGGTTAAAACAGGAAGTTATGAGATTACGACACCATCACCAGGTGAAAACAGGAAGTTATAAGATTACTACACCATCACCAGGTTAAAACAGGAAGTAATCAGATTACTACACCATCACCAGATGAAAACAGGAAGTAATCAGATTACTACACCATCACCAGGTGAAAACAGGAAGTTGTAAGATTACTACACCATCACCAGGTGAAAACAGGAAGTTATAAGATTACGACACCATCACCAGGTGAAAACAGGAAGTAATCAGATTACTACACCATCACCAGGTGAAAACAGGAAGTTGTAAGATTACTACACCATCACCAGGTGAAAACAGGAAGTAATCAGATTACTACACCATCACCAGGTGAAAACAGGAAGCTATAAGATTACTACACCATCACCAGGTGAAAACAGGAAGTAATCAGATTACTACACCATCACCAGATGCATTCAGACTCTTGTTCATCATGGAGGTTGGTTCTCCAGTGAGAGAGCTAGAACGTTTGGTTGGTTCTCCAGTGAGAGAGCTAGAACGTTCTCCACTGGCTAGGAGGACCTGGGCCTCCAGCCTTGTGTGACCTGAGCCCATCAGGATGTTGATGATGATGTGAAAAACACTGACAAGCTGCATGTAGATGGTTTCAAAAGACACAATATATCGACCACTCTACTCCTATGATGTCTTCCATTGGATTTATCGTCTTACTTCTGGAAGTAGAACATCAAAAACATAACAATGAGTCTCAGGTCTTCTTGGTTCCTGTGACCTCCTCCATCTCTTCCAGTAGCTCCAACATCTGTTACAACACAGAGGAATAAAAGTAAACAAATCTAGCTTATGTTACATAAAAACTCTCCAACTTGATTGAAGAGATGTTTTCAGACCTGCTGGTCACTGAAACATCTTCATGATGACGAGCTGCTGGAGGGCAGGTGATGCAGACGACATCTTCCAGAGGTTCTTTCTGTCTGAATGACCCTCCAGTCCATGAGATCATCATGAAGCTCTGAAGCCAAAGAGCAAAGAGAGAAGAGAGAACAGATATTAGCACAAGAGAATAGAATCTCTAACAGCACAGTTTGTTTCACTCACCTTGATCTGCTCTCTGGAAAACACAGTGAGGATCCTCCTCCTCCTTCAACAGCCTGCTTGGAGCGCGCCTGGGGTCTCGTGGCCGAGAAATCCCAGGGACAGTGAACTACACACTGTCCCAGAAGCGCAGTGGAGGAGCACAAGGGAACAGCTGTTGCTGAGTTGCGCAACGTTAGTGAGGAGAGGAGAAGAGAGAAAAGAGGGGGAGAAAGACGGACAGATCCTACTGTGTGTGCAACTTTCCCAGCTTGTCCACGAGTCCAAATAGGTGAATTAGGCAGGATTTGGACACCAGGAGCAGCGGGGCAAGCTGAGAGAGAGAGAGAGAGAGAGAGAGAGAGAGAGAGAGAGAGAGAGAGAGAGAGAGAGAGAGAGAGAGAGAGAGAGAGAGAGAGAGAGAGAGAGAGAGAGAGAGAGAGAGCTGCACAGTGCGGAGGTTCGCGCTGATGTGAATCCAACGCACAGACACAGATTGGTTGAAACTACGGGATCGGTGTCCCTGAGTTCAAACAATAATAAAACACACAGCAATCTTAAAGTCACGTTATTCTCATTGTCTGTCCAGACTCTAAGCCTTACTTAGTTGGACGAGGGTGAACGTGCTTCATGGCCGGTTGAAGTCTGTTGATTTCCGGCCACGGGCTGGTTTCTCTGGCGTCCCAGGGAAACAAGCTGAACTGTTTGTGGACAGGGAAAAGTCCACAGGATGATCCCAGGAGTGATCAAGCTTCTTGTGAGGAGGGGAAGAAGAAGCGGGTTCAGGTCAGCATGAGGGAGTGTGCGGTGGCAGCGCACACTCAGGATCCACTGAAGAAAAAAGAAAAAAACAAAAAACAAAAGTAATTCCACGGTGGTTCTCGGCTCGTCCAGCGAGGTGAAGAACTCTCCGGGCCGGTCAGAGTGTTAACACATGTGGTACTTCGTCTCCGTGCAAAGAGGTGCGTCCGTCTCGGAGCACATTCGACTTGGAAGAGCAGAAGTTTCCTGCGCAGGTGATTTTATATCGCTTCGCTTGGTTCCAGTTCCCGCTGTGCTCAGGGCCATGTGGACCAATCCTGAAGGAGGGCCCACCCTGGAGGCTCCGGCTGGTGAGGGAGGTCTTGGGCTCCCCTGATGTTGACCTCCAGTGTTGCACCATGCTGGGGGGGGGGGGACCTGGGGGGAGGGTCACATGACCAATGGCGAACTTTTCCAGTCCTGGGCATGTGGTCTCTTTGTTCTTAAAACGTGGTCCCCCTTCCCCCCTTCCATGAGGTTGAGTGACCACTGGACTTTGGCTCCAACACTTGCAAACTTAAGATGTTCAGCAGAGAAAGAGTCCATACCTGTCAATTTATTCACTGATAGGCTTTTGATGAACCTCACGGGAGCTTATTATGGCTCCAAAAAGTGGATTTTATTCACTATGAATATGAAAAACAAATGTACGCCTGTATTGACTTCTGTTTCAAGCTTCGAGCCAGCCAGGAGTTGAACCTAGAGTCTTCTGATCCGTAGTCAGACACGTTATTCATTGCACCACTGGCCCATTGATGCTTGTTGTTTAGTTGTAAAATCAGAGAGCAGCTGAGTCCATCAATGTCTCAATACCTCCTGTGGATTCAATTCAGATGAGAGAGGCTCCTCGTGGAGATCAAAGGAGATCAAAGGAGAGTGCCTAACACTAACCCTTCAAACCCCCAGGGAGGGCAGCACTCTGGTGCCCTCTCTTGTCCAGCCGCCACTGAAACAGGCCCATGGAACACTTTTCAAAATTAACTGTTTCAAATTAAAGGTTCCCTCTGTTGAAGTCTGACACTGAAGCTAATCAATTACAAGTTACTTGTCAAAAAATGTAGGTTGTGATGTCAGTCACACGTCAATAACAAGTAGTTGCATTTAGAAAAATGCCTGAACTGGTTCCACAAATCAACGAGGCCTGGGTCTGGAGTCAAAACTTTGGAATTGGGAATTTTTAACTTGGACACAAAACAGGTTTTTGTTCAGCCTGTTCTCACTTTAAATGATAATTAATTCAGCCTCTTTTCCTTGTGATAATGAACTGATGCTATTGGTGTGGCTGAGTGGTCCAAAGCACTAGATTAAGCCTCCAGTCTCTCAGATGGTGTAGGTTCAAATCCCACCACTGCCTCTTTCAAAGCTCTGGATAAATTTAGTTCCTCAAATCGAGAGTGGTCTGGGTGCAGACTCTCATGCTTCCTCTACTGTCAGACAGGAAATGATGACATTTTTAACCTGAATGCACAGGCACAAGCTACATATTAGCGATAAGTTGCTTTTTTAAAATTTTCCCGAGAAAGTAATGAATGTATGGTTTCTTGTGTGTGTTTGCCGTTTATATACCTGCCGTAAACTAACATACATTGATGCTTTTATCATATCGACCCTCATGGACCCTGAGGTCCTCGGCAGTAGAGACTCCAGGTCTCGTGGAGCCGAGGACGTTCTGGGTTCTCTAGTTCCTCTCATCTCACACCTTCACCCTGATGATGTTGTTTGGTCGTCCAAGAATTTTCTCTCCAAGCCAACACTGTCAACAAGTCCAAAACCACACTGGAAACAAATGGTGCTCCAGTAAATGGTTGGGGGATCAATTCAAGTAGACTTTCATGTCCCTCATAGACCTAAACCAGGACCTCAGTGGGAAACAAGATCCTACAAGGAAAGTTGATTTGGGAAGAAGCAGTCATGCACTAAGCAGAGTGGCGCAGTGGAAGCGTGCTGGGCCCAGAACCCAGAAGTCGATGGATCGAAACCATCCTCTGCTAGTGACAGTTCAGGTTTTCAGGATCTGACTTCAGATCACAAGTGTGTGAAGTCAGCAGGGATTTTCTCTTCCTAGTAAGAAAGTGTAAGTCCAATGAAATAGGAAGTATAGAGTTTTACCTTAGAGAAGCTCGGAGCCTCCGTGTTCTGGCGCTGAGCTGCTGGAGTGCGATCAGACACACTGTTTCTCCCAGTTGCAGCACACCTGAATCCAATAAAGGGTTTCGTTACTTGGCTTTGTTTACAAGCTTGATGTTCCTGGTGCATTCATGATCTCTGCCATGAGATTTCAAAGTAAAAGAATCTAGAATGAACTATGTTCTGCTCGCTATGTTAAGTGACTCTACAACTGGAGGATCATTATCAGCCACCATGAGATATTTGGTGTTTGGTTCTTTCTGGTTCTGGTTCAGGGAGACCTGTTGGAACAATTGTACATAAGTTATCACATTTATGCTTAATCCACATTCATGCCAAATCATTTGAAGCGTTTCAGTCGCCGTGCAATAAGCACGGCTCCCTTGCTGTTTAATCTTGTATTTTGAATACTTGCAGGAACAAAAAACTGTTTAAAACACTCCACTGCTTCAGTCCTTCAGTGTCAACCTTCAAACCAACAGTGCCATCTGGTGGTGAGAAAATAAAGAAGTGGTTCATGAGGCTTCATTGAGCATCACTACTTGTGAGTCATTATTGCTGTCAGTGGTTATTTTCAGTGTTTGCACTCAGTGCAGGATAGAGATCTACTCACATTGTGTTTTTGTTCATGAAAAGTCAGGTTCCACTGAGATTTGAACTCAGATCACTGGATTCAGAGTCCAGAGTGCTAACCGTTACACCATTTGGTTATAAATTATTCATCAGATACACATAAGATATTTTTTTCATCATTTGTTTCTCAGGTGTACCTGTTTGCGTTTGCTGTTCAGTGAAACAGCCGAGTGGAATCCCTCCAGGTTGCTGGTGTCCAGGGGCGCCACACGACGTGCATGGAGGCCCGGCAGATCCAGCGCATGAACCGGCAGGCCGAGGTGCTCTTTGGCAGGGAGCATGTTTTTTACTTCTGAATGATGTTAAATGGCTAATCCTCGTCCCTGAATCCTCATGGTCTATTGTGTATTTGCAGATTGGACTTTGAGGAGCCTGAGGAACCAGAGCCGGTGGCAGGACCTTCAAAGTGGACCATCCAGCCCAAGGCCACCAGGACCACCTCCCACACCCCACCTCCGTCTCAGCAGCACCAATACTGCTGGTGGTCCCAGCACAGCCTCGGGCACCGTCTATTCAGTTTGCTGGGCCGTCCAGCAGTCAGGTGTTTGTCCCCCCCCCCCCCCCTGCACCCATCGTCAAGACCGTCATGCCAAAGGAATCTAACAAACCCTGTGTGGCGTGTCGAGTACCGCAGTGTGGTGGCCTGCGCAAAAGGTACACGCCATCAAAAGAAGAAGTACGTGGAAACCAGAAGATGTTTACCTTTTGCCCAACAACAAGAAAATCCACCACGCCTGGTTTTGAGGGTGTGGTGTACACCAGCTGTGAACATTTTAAAACTGTGGTGGAGAAGAGGAGGAATGATTAACACCTCCATTTGGTGTGTTTGTAGAAAATGAAAAGTCTATATATGTATATTGTTAAATAGTTGTGACTTGTCTTGCATTACATCGTTGTATTTATGTTTGTTATTTGTAAATTTGCCTTCACATTTTCTGACATTAACAAATGTAATCTTAAACAGTAAATCTTTACATTGTTAACTATTGTTATATTGTATTTGTAAATTCATAGTAGTTATTATTTCATATCAAAACACTAAATGTTTGTGTTAATACATAATGGTTTCAGTATACTAAATACACTTAATAAAATGTTGTTGGCATTTAAAATGTGTGTTATTGTCAGTAAAAATGTAGTGAGTGTGAAAACAGTGTCTCCAGACAGATCTTAAAGACAATCACATAATAGGAGAACAAGACCTGAAAAGAATCTGTCTTGAGTTACAAAAGTTCTGATCTGTTGGAGATCAAATGTGACTGGTAAATTGGAATCCTCTGGCCTTCTCCATTAAGATGTAAGACTTCAGAATATATTGTTCAAGGGATGAAATCAATCCCAGGAATTATATTGTCCTGAATGAATACATAATAAATCTCCTTCAATGAGCTGGAATTACATTAAAAGAAAGTGTTGTGACATTAACTGGCCAGCAGGTGGCACAAGCCCATAAAATCCTCTGATCCAGGATTCTGCTCAACCCCAAGACCAGCAACAGGGACTTGGGGGGTCATGAGCTGTTCCCATCTAAGTCCTGACCAGGCCCTACCCTGCTTAGCTTCCAGGATCAGATGAGATCAGATGTGTTCAGGGTGGTATGGCCGTAAGCAACAGCAACAGGAAGGAAGGATCTTTTTAGAGTTGAATTTACACTGAAAACACATTTACTGTGGCATTTGTTGTCAATCAGGCTCGTCTGAAATCAACCTGGAATAAACCTCCAAAGTGTCTTTGTTGTGAGTCTCACAAATACTGACCAACAATCACTATTGCAAGAAATAATGGAACCGTTCAGGAAAGAATCTTTCTCCAGGAAAACTTGCTAAGATGCTGAACATTCTGCTTCTCTTTGATCTCAATCATTCATGCAGTGGTTGTGGTTACTTACCCTGCATGACAAGACGCTTTTTCTCTTGATGTTTACTGTTGAATACCACCATTTGTACTTTTACTATTCTTCCTGCTTTGAAATGTGTCAATAATGTTGATATTGAATTAATACGTTGAGTGATACATTTGACTGAAATCACTGGATTGTCTGTAGTTTTTGAAAGTGATCAGACTTTCTACTGTTCTTGTTCAACACTGAGCAAATTAGCTAAACCTGTTGCCCCGTGTGAGGCTCGAACTCACGACCTTCAGATTATGAGACTGACGCGCTGCCTACTGCGCCAACGAGGCTTGAAAACATGACTAATGGTTGTTACTGATCGATGATTAATGGACGATCTCAGTGGCAAAAAGTCTCATTCCTGAGTCAGAATTCACATGTTATGACTGCATCATGACAAATGAAAAATGTCTTTCCTTGGAAATGAACAAACTCTCTGTGGTCTTGTGAGATCCCAACAAAGTAAAACCATACTTTTGTTTAAATTAAGGTGATTTTAATCGTTCCTTTTTTCTCAAATCATCTCGCCAAGACAAGGACCAGATTTACATCATATCCTCAATCAACTTCTCAAGAAGGAGAAGAAAACAAGAACAGGCCAAGACCTTCTTGAAAAGAAAGAGAAAGACTCCTGACCCACTGACCAGAAGAGAGCTATTAGCCAAGTGGCTAGCCTCTATGACAGGGTCGGCACCCCGCGGCTCTTTGGTCCCTACACTGTGGCTCCTTGAGCCTCCGTCCTACTGCAGTTCATCCTGGAGGGACGTAAGGAGGCAAAGCCACCCAGAGAGGGAAGTAAGGAGGCAAAGCCACCCAGAGAGGGACGTAAGGAGGCAAAGCCACCCAGAGAGGGACGTAAGGAGGCAAAGCCACCCAGAGAGGGACGTAAGGAGGCAAAGCCACCCAGAGAGGGACGTAAGGAGGCAAAGCCACCCAGAGAGGGACGTAAGGAGGCAAAGCCACTCAGAGCGGGACGTATGGAGGCAAAGCCACCCAGAGAGGGACGTAAGGAGGCAAAGCCACCCAGAGAGGGACGTAAGGAGGCAAAGCCACCCAGAGAGGGACGTAAGGAGGCAAAGCCACCCAGGGAGGGACGTAAGGAGGTAAAGCCACCCAGAGCGGGACGTATGGAGGCAAAGCCACCCAGAGAGGGACGTAAGGAGGCAAAGCCACCCAGGGAGGGACGTAAGGAGGTAAAGCCACCCAGAGAGGGACGTAAGGAGGCAAAGCCACCCAGAGAGGGACGTAAGGAGGCAAAGCCACCCAGAGAGGGACGTAAGGAGGTAAAGCCACCCAGAGCGGGACGTATGGAGGCAAAGCCACCCAGAGAGGGACGTAAGGAGGTAAAGCCACCCAGAGCGGGACGTATGGAGGTAAAGCCACCCAGAGAGGGGCGTAAGGAGGTAAAGCCACCCAGAGAGGGGCGTAAGGAGGCAAAGCCACCCAGAGCGCTACAAAGAGTAGAGTGAAATGTAGGGTCGTGAACGACGCAGCGATGTAACGTCATTATACAACAAACAATAACGGCATGAAGAACGTAGAATTGCGGCTCAACTGGTGTCTGAAGCTGGGAGCTTCCTGTACCTTTCACAGTAAAAGCCGGCAGTTCCAGGAGGTTCATTGCAGAGTTGTTGAGAGTGACGGAACATTCTAGTGAATTACACAACAACTACAGGACATTAAAGACACACCATCACACTCATGGTTCTAACAATCCAGATCTCCCACATTTATCTTCCATTTTAATAATGTGTAGCAATAAAGGAGCTGATAGCTGCAATACATTATGGGAGCTTCTGTTTGTTGTGTTTTAAATGTAATTATTGGGGGTTGTAGTAGATGTGTAGTGTAGGTAATAAACTGAATAAATAAATAAATAGTAAAAACTGAAGCTAACTAGCCAGTCAAAGCAGAGCTCTGTGCAGCAGTCTTTGCAACCCGACTTGGAAAATGTATTGAAAAGCACAACGAATGGAAGTAGAACAATGGTTCCACCTGCTGGACAGCCAAACTGTGTTGGGAGCTATACAGCGAGACAGTTATGGATACCAGACCTTCTTTGTGAACAGGGTTTACAAGGCTGGACCACTTGAGGACTGGTGGTAGATCCCGGGAGACGGAAACATTGCTGACATACCTAGAGGAAGATCCTCCTGAGGATCTCAATGAGGTTTCAGAAGGACAAAATGGACCTCGGTTCCTGAGGCAGCCAATGGAGGAGTGGCCGGAAAAGTCAGCTAAAGAGGTTTCAGTAATTGCCAAGGAGAGCATAGAAAAACTTCAAAGGAAGGCTTTCTCAGCAGTACTGACCAGAATCCAGGAGAGAAAACAGAATACTGCACTGCAAACCCATGACTGCAATGAACCTGTGGCTCATCCAAAGACGTTTGACTGTCTGGGAGGAATTCACAGACCCCAAGCTGACTCGGTAGATAAGTTACTTGTTGATGAAAGGAGCTTCAGTCGTTTATCTAAACAGGTCAGAGTCATTGCCTCGGTGTGGAGAGCTGCCACAAGGTTACAAATGAAAGGCTCAGCTGTCAGTAAGGCTCAGGAGGAGGCTAAGACCAAAGACAAGCAAGCTGTTCTGTCTGTTGGAGAGTGTGAAGATGTGCTTCAAGACCTTTTCCTTGCAGACCAGGAGGTTACTACCTTTTATGACACGACTCTCAACACATTGGCTGTATATAAAGACAATGAGTCAGGATTGTTACTATGTGGAGGAAGAATAGTTCTTCAATAAAGAGGAAAGTGCAGTACCTATCCTACCATATGAAGCATGGATATCAACACTGCTAGATCAGGAGGCCCACAAAGCAAACCATGAAGAGGAAGCAGGAACACTCCTTCAGATGAGGAAGGAAGCCTGGGTTAGAAGGGCTCAGAGATTGGCTCAGAAAGTTGTTGACAGAAGAGTCAGGGTGAGAAAGTGTCAGCAAATCATGGGTGACCTTCCACTGGAGTGAACGCAGCCAGCCAGGACATTTGAGTTCACAACAGTAGATCTATTTGGACCATAAGAAGTGAAGGACATGGTGAGAAAGAGAGTGAGGCACAAGGTCTGGGGTGTTGTCTTCTGCTGGGTGTTGTTTCTTCATGTGTATATACACAATAACCAGTACATAACTGTTACATAACATCTGTGACAAGTAATATTCAGACTCAAAGCCTTTATTCAGACAAGGCAGGTTAGTTAAACTTTGAAATTATTGATGATTGGTACAATAAGGAGCTGCATTGGCCGGGAATTGAACCCAGGCCTCCCGCATGGCAGAATTCTACCACTGAACCACCAAAGCTCTCATGTTTCCATGTTCCCACCATCAGAGGTCATGTGATTCACCTGCAGAGCTCAGTGGACTCAGATTACAGTATTTTCCCTATAAAAAGATAATCTATTCCTCTTACTGTTGCTCACTGCCATACCACCCTGAACACACCTGCTCATGGAAGCTAAGCAGGGTCAGGCCTGGTTAGTGCTTGGATGGGAGACGGCCAGGGAACAGCTCATGACCCCCCAAACTCCCTATTGCTGATCTTGGGATTCAGCAGAATCCTGGATCAGAGGATTTCATGGGCTTGTGCCACCTGCTGGCCAGTTAATGTCACAACACCAGGTGCTGGAAGCTTTTCCTTCCATCATCAGGGGGCGCTCTTCTTGCTCCTTTTCAACTCATCCTACCTCTTACCAACAGCCTTTTTACGAAATAATAATTATAATGTTTAAGGAAGTTGAAAGTTTAACAGGGATTTGATTGTGAAGGACAAAGTTGTATTTTTTGCCTTTGTGAGGAAGAAAAGTGAGGGATGAGTTGAAACTGAGCAAGAAGAGTTGAGGAAGTTCTTTCCAGAAACTGAGTTGGAGGATTTGAAGAGACCAGAAATCAACAAGGCCTGGGTCTGGAGTGAAAAGATGGAATTGTGTATTTTAACTTGACCACAAAACAGGTTTTTGTTCTGCCTGTTCTCAGTTTGAATGATTATTGATTCAGCCTCTGTTCCTTTGATTTCAATTCTGTCCTGCAACCTCCTGTCAGACAGGAAATCATGACATATTTAACTTGAATGCTACATATTAGCAGTAAATTTCCCCAAAAAGTTATGAATGCATGGTTTCTTGCGCGTGTTCATCGTTTATATACCTGCTGTAAACTAACATGTATTGAAGATGATAATAACAGCATGTTACACCAGTGGTTTAGTTTACGTGTCATTTTAAAGGGTTTACCTTTTTTCAGTACATAACGTAAAGTACCTGTTTGTATATCTGATGGGTGAAACAGTTTGTAAAGAGTACAGCAAGAGATAAACCCTTCATAACCCTTCAAGTGTCTTCATGGTTTTGCACCCTCTTATTTATTTTATCATATCGACCCTCATGGGCCCTGAGGTCTTTTAATTGTCCCTCAATCAAGGATCAACACACACAAGGAGGCTGAATTCAGCTCCTATGGCCCCCGTTTGTGGAACAGCCTGCCGGGGAAGCTCAGGGCTGTCTCCAATACAAACATGTATAATAGTGTTGCATTGCTTCCCACTGCTGCCAGTTGAAGCCATTGAATGGAATGCCTTGCTCAAACCAACAAGTCATGATTCACTACCATCATTTCTGGTCCTGATATGTTGGACACTTGTCACACCCTGTGAATTTCACCCCACTAAAACCTCCAGGCTCAAACTGGTCCAGTCCTACAACCAGGCTAATCAAGGTGATTGATGTGAAACACTGTGGACTCCACACATCTCCGTATCAACATGAGGATCAAACATCTGGACGGAAGACGCATGGCAAAAGACGAGACACTGCTCTCAGAGTGAGCTCATTCCTCACCTCTCAAGGAGAAGACACATTGATTTGAGGACATCTTGGCAGGAGAAGACCTGTGACATGAGAGCCAATTGAAACTGATCAGGAAAAATGATCTCCTTTCAGAAGTCTGATATGAATGATGACATTCAAATCTGATTTCCAGACTGCAGTCAGTGTTTGTAAAGGATGACGATTAGGAAGGAGCAATTAATGTGCTGAATGTCTCCTTGAAAGTTGTACAAACGGGACTAAACCCATATTTTCCAGAGTTGAACTGAGTTTTGGAGTTTAAAAAAAGCTTCCTTTGTGTTTCTGCCCAGTTTCGAACAGGGGACCTTTTGCGTGTGAAGCAAACGTGATAACCACTACACTACAGAAACTATGCATGAGACCAAGAGGGTGGTAGAATTCTGAGATTAAAGGCTCATATTCTGCAAAATTCTCTTTCTCATGGTTTTGCAGCAGTAATATGAATCCCAAAACCTGGAATTAGAGAGGAGTGAGTTCACTACTATCAAAACCTTGAACAGATTCAATGTTTTATATATCAAAGACTATGTACTATATACAGTATATAAAGTTTAATTTGTAATATTTGTAATATATTTATTTGTATGAACAGCCATATACAATAAAATATATTAATACAGGCTGCGTTCTTATTTGTTTATCTGGATCAGTTGGTAGAGCATGAGACTCTTAAGCTCAGGGTTGTGGGTTCAAGTCCCACATTGGGCAGAGCTCTCTATTGAGACAGTGGTGTCCTTGAGGACAGAATGGTGGACTTGAGATGTGAACCTCACAGTTGAGAAGTCACCAGTGTGGATCTAGAGTAGCCTTGAGGGCCGTGGTCCTGCATGGTTTCAATGTCTCCTCACATCAACACAGCTGACGACAATGATTGGCTCGTCACCATGACAACTCAGCTGTGTTTGAACATCCAGGACTGTGGCCCTTGAGGACCAGGGTTCCCCACACCTGATCTAGAGGATCTTTGACCCCATCAGCTCCCTGGAAGCTTCACTGTGTCACCTCACCTCCTCATCAATGTGATGTGCTGCTGCTGTTGTTGCTTGATGTCTACCATCATTTATTTAAATGTAGAACTAGAACTACACTCGGTAGAGCGCAGATCTTCACCAACGCTACATTTGTTTATGGAACTGAGTTAGCATAGCGAGCATGATAACCGTTAGGTCATCTCAATGCTGACTAGGTAGGCCAGGTAGCTACAACAATGGGCAGGGAGCGTCTCCATGGCAACAAATGCTGATCTCCTTTGATCTCCTTTGATCTCCATGAGGAGCCTCTCTCATCTGCTGAATTGAATCCACAGGAGGTAATGAGACATTGATGGACTCTGCTGCTCTCTGATTATGTAACTAAACACACATGTGAGCTACAAGCTTTAAATACTGGAGTTTCAATCACAGCAGGAGGTCATAACTCAAGGGTTTTGGTCCAGAAGTATCTGCAGATGAACTTCATCCACAACTGAAGGTTAGAGTCTGCTGGAGTCAGTCCTGCAATATGCAAATTAGCCCTGAGCACCAGACAGGAGGAAGCCTGACTTTGAGTAACTTTGTAAATAAAGTCACTCAGTTCCAGTGATGGCGGTAACACGTTAATTAGCAGGGTTGGGGAGGTGACTTGAAAACTGTAATCCATTACAATTACAAGTTACTTGTCAAAAAATGTAGGTTGTGATGTCAGTCACACGTCAACAACAAGTAGTTGTATTTAGAAAAATGCCTGAACTGGTACCACAAATCAACGAGGCCTGGGTCTGGAGTCAAAACTTTGGAATTGGAATTTTTGACTTGGACACAAAACAGGTTTTTGTTCAGCCTGTTCTCACTTTAAATGATAATTTATTTAGCCTCTTTTACTTTGTGATAATGAACTGATGCAGGTGCTGTGGCCGAGCGGTCCAAGGCACTGGATTAAGGCTCCAGTCTCTCAGATGGTGTAGGTTCAAATCCCACCAAAGCCTTTTTCAAAGTTCTGGATTAATTTAGTTCCCCAAATCGAGAGTGGTCTGGGTGCAGCCTCTCATGCTTCCTCTACTGTCATACAGGAAATTATGACATTTTTAACCTGAATGCACAGGCACAAGCTACATATTAGCGATAAATTGCTTTTTTGAAATTTCCAGAAAAAGTTATGAATGTGTGGTTTCTTGTGTGTGTTTGCCGTTTATATACCTGCCGAGGACGTTCTGGGTTCTCTAGTTCCTCTCATCTCACACCTTCACCCTGATGATGTTGTTTGGTCGTCCAAGAATTTTCTCTCCAAGCCAACACTGTCAACAAGTCCAAAACCACACTGGAAACAAATGGTGCTCCAGTAAATGGTTGGGGGATCAATTCAAGTAGACTTTCATGTCCCTCATACACCTAAACCAGGACCTCAGTGGGAAAAAAGATCCTACAAGGAAAGTTGATTTGGGAAGAAGCAGTCATGCACTAAGCAGAGTGGCGCAGTGGAAGCGTGCTGGGCCCAGAACCCAGAAGTCGATGGATCAAAACCATCCTCTGCTAGTGACAGTTCAGGTTTTCAGGCTCTGACTTCAGATCACAAGTGCGTAAAGTACCGTAAGAGAGTTTCACCACATTTACTGGATGGAAAAGCTGCTTCTGCTAACCTCATAGTCATTCTGTCAAAAACTTCCAACATATAAAAGTCACAGCACAATATTGTGGTGTGTTTTTTTTACATCTATGCACCCAAGCTAACATGCTAATGTGTATGGGAGCTAACAGGTGCTATGTGAGTCAATGTGTACTGTGTGAAAACGTTTCAATAAAGTATTAGTAATGGGAAAAGACCGAGAAAAATAATCACAAGAGTGAAAAAGTATTAATAAACTGCCAACTAGAGCTACACTCGGTAGAGCCAATATCTTCACCAATGCCACATTTCTTTAATGAGCCGAGTTAGTGTTGCTAGCATGATAGCCATTAGGTTATCTCAATGCCAACTGGGTAGACCAGGTAGCTTCAACACTGAGCAGGGAGCATCACCAGCTAAACTGGAACTAGCTAATACCAAAATATCAGTCTCGTTTGTAAAAAGGTTATTTGAGTAAAGTTAATATTCCTGTGCAAAATATAACAATCTTAAATAACAAGGAAGGTGTGAGATTCTAGCTCAGACTGTTACAAACCAGTGAATTATCAACAATAAATACACAATAATTACCAGGAATCCATCAATTCAGCTAACAGGTGTTTATTTACACAAATGTATTAATTCATAAATAATTCATAAATCATCTCATAAATCAACACAATCAAGTAACAACGTCATCTAACAGGAGATCTAATCTACTAAACAGCAACACTGTGTACAAAGAAAGAGGGTGTGTGTGTGTGTGTGTGTGTGTGTGTGTGTGTGTGTGTGTGTGTGTGTGTGTGCTCACGTGTCTGTGTGTGTATTTGTGTGTGTGCTTGCGTGTGCGAGTCGGAGAGGCTGAGTGGGGATGTAATGACCACGAGTGTCCACCAGGTGGCGGCGGACCTTGGAGAGTCAGTATGAGTGGCTGTTGTGGTCTTAAACGTCCACCGAGTGATGAGAGAAAGTCAGCAGAGGAGGTGAAGTAAAGTAAACTCCAGCAAAGTGTGAAGTCAGCAGGGATTTTCTCTTCCCAGTAAGAAAACAAGGCCTGTAAGAAAGTGTAAGTCCAGTGAAACAGAAAGTATAGAGCCTTACCTTACTGTCAGCCTCGTTGACTTGTTGTCTCCTCTGGCCTCAGCTGCACCTCGACACCCTGTCCATGAAAATCACCAACAGAAGGCTGACAAGTTGAAGCTCACATTGTGTTGAACTTGTGTCTATTTTTCAGCAGCTGTTGCTTGATTGTCCTTCTCTCCTCCGAACAATGAATCCAAGTGCTATTGTTTCTTTTAAAATGAGGCTTTCTGCAATATCAGCTGTTCTTGTGATGATGTCATGGTTCTGAAAGAGTTCTGGTTCTGCTCCTGTTTCCATAGCAACTGTGGATGAAGCTTCAAATAGTTTCCACAATGTGAGCAAGTCACAGTCAACCGTGGTCCTGAAGGTCTTCAGAGGAGGATTTTACACTCGTCCTTCATCACTACAGAACAAGTAGCCTGACCAGCTCAGTCACTAGAGCATGAGACTCTAATACTTTCACACAACTTTCACACTTTGAAGCATCAGAATATGAAATATGATCATAGATCAAGAAACAGACTCTCAATGTTGTTTGCAATCTGACAGTTATTATGTAAAACAAAGTAAATCTAACTTTAGACCCTGTGACAGTGACAGCCTGTAATGAAAATTGTAATGTGTTTTTTCTACATCTTTTTCAGACTGTGATCAAATGTAAAGATGTGTTTGCAGTACATCTGACACCAGGTAAAGCAGCACTAAAAATACCCTGCAGGAGGCGCTGTGGCTTAGCTGGTCAAAGTGCCTGTCTAGTAAACAGGAGATCCTGGGTTCAAATCCCAGCAGTGCCTCACAACATTAATTCAAGTAACCTTTAATTCTATAACAATGTGCTCTCTAGCGCCACCTCCAGTCACTAAAATGACCAATGTCCTCCACAGCCATGGTGTGATCTCTCTAGGAATGTCGTAGAGAGATCAAACCAAAACTCCCATTGGAAACCCTGAGAAAAAAACTGCTCCATTTATTGTAGCAATGAATGATTGTAGAAAAAGCTCTTTATGTATTTATTTCTAAATGTGGCCTTAGTAACTTATGAAGGGTCTAATCAGGGTTTCATGATGAACTCATAAACACTGGTGCTAAAAGGGGGTTAGCACTATACGTGGCTCTTTAGCACCATTTCCACCGCACAAAAGTGCGGGGACAGAGCGGAGAGGTACGGAGCGGTACGGCAAAGCGAAGCTAGAGCTCTGGTCCGGTACCCGTTTCCACTGCAGAGAGGAGCTGCGACTTGCCCAGCACTTGAGCTCTTGGGTGCAGGGCAAGTCGCCGGAGCGTTCGCCCTGGTTGGCGGAGGCACAGACACGGGAGTCTTGAGCTTTCTGCTAAAACGCAGGAGCTCCACTCCACTGAGGCTCCGAGCTCCGAGTTTCTCTTCATTGCTTCCGCGGTCCGTCCCCGCGATATAGCGGCACTGACCGCGGTTGAACAGAACGCTGACCTCCTCTGGGAATTAAACAAAGTTACTTTGAGCAACTTTGTAAACAAAGTCACTCAGTTCCAGTGATAATAAGCTGGAGGTGCTGGAGGAGGGCAGAGCTCCAGAAGTGAGGCTCCACACGCTCAGGTTGTGTGGCCGAGACGATGAGCCTCCCATGGGCTCAGGAGAAGCATGTGGGGGGGTCAGGTGGTGGGTCAGGTGGAGCTCTGTGAAAAGTGAATACAGCCCCGGAGATGTGTCCACGGCATGAAGACAGTTAATCCTTAAAAATCCATATAATAACCACGTCATAATATAAGTCATCATATAAGCTGCAGGGATCAAAGCATGTGGAAAAAGTAAGGGCTTATAGTCCAGAAAGTAGTGTAGTTAATGTGACATTGTGGTTAAACTATTTACGGATCTGTCAGTTTTCCAATGTGTGTCCACATTCTCACTCCTATACACTTGATTCCTTGGGTTTTCAGTTAGCATCTCCTTGCTAACTCTGGTTGTGCTGCATTGTGCAGAAGAAGAAGAAGCTGGAGGAGTTGTGGTTCAGGAACAGTCCTGGCAGTGTCCTGGTTCTCCCATGCAGGTCCAAGGAGCTGGTCTCTTGAGATCTGTGATGAAACTTTGTCCTGTGTGATCCAGGAGGAGCTGGCCGCTGTTTTCTGTCGTTTGTTGGTGGAGTTTGTTATGAGTTCTGGAGGAATGTTTCAGTCATGTGATATAATAACAGGAATCGACGAGGATGGGATTTGAACCCACGCGTGCAGAGCACAATGGATTAGCAGTCCATCACCTTAACCACTCGATCACCTCGTCCTGCTGCACTGCTTGAAACAGCGCCTCCATGTGGTGATATCAGAATAGATGTAATCTATAAAAATATGAAGACACTTGAAGTGTCTCTCTGGGCTCTGGTGAAGTTTAGATGAGAAAGAATGAGAAAGAATCCGGCTACGCTTTGAAAAGAAGCTGAATAAACAATCATTGAAACTGAGAACAGGATGAACAAAAACCTGTTTCAAGTTAAAACTCCCAGTTCTAATCTTTTCACTCCATTTCATTTTCTAACACATTTCTAACAAATCACATTACGGATCTGATCTGGATCTGGGGCCTCATTTATAAAACCTTGTGTAGGATTTCTACCAGCTTAGCTTCCAAGATCAGATGAGATCAGGCGTGTTCAGGGTGGTATGGCCGTAAGGATCAGTGACACGAAGAAATTACCTTTTTATAGTGAAAATACACTGAAAACCTGTTGATTGTTCCATCTGTTGTCAATCAGGTGTCTCTCAATTCAAACTGGAATAAAGCTCCAGAGTGTCTTTGTTGTGAGTCTCTCTCAAATACTGACCACCAATCAGAGACTGGTCAGCTGATGGAGCTCACCTGGTCCATCCAGGCTCCAGAAAACATGGAGGAACTCTGTCAGGACCTGTCAGTGTCAAGCCTGAAAGGTCCTTTGTGATCTCAACCTGAGGATTATCAGTCAATAAACACCATGAAGCAAACTCCCCGTCGGGGAATTGAACCCCGGTCTCCCACGTGACAGGCGGGGATACTGACCACTATACTAACGAGGAGATACTGCCATGTCTCATCACAATACTAACCAGGCCTGACCCTGCTTAGCTTCCCAGCTCAGCAACAGTGAGCAGAAGAAATGAGCTTTTGATAGGTGAAGATACTGTAACATGAGTCCACTGAGCTCAGCAGTTGATCACATGACCTCTCATGGTGGGAATGTGTCAGCATGAGAGCATTGGTTATTCACTGCTACAATTCTCGCTGCCACGCAGGTTCAATTCCCGGCCAATGCAGCTCCTTATTTTACCAATCACCAATAATGTACAAGTTTGCTTTTGATAGTCCTATTTGGGAAACTTGTAGTTCTTTCCTCACCACAGCAGACTTGTGCTGCCGTCGCTTTATTATGACATCATGAAGTGAAAGTGCCTTTCCTTAACTTCCTTAAATCACGGCTCCTGGATGCATCCAGGAGCCGTGATGGTATAGTGGTTAGTACTCTGTGTTGTGGCCGCAGCAACCCCGGTTCGAATCCGTGTCATGGCAGTTGCTACTGAAAGTTTTAAAGCAGGTACATGGAACCATTAACAAGTTCTGCTCAGACCATCTCAAGCTCCAAGTCGAGCTGTAGGGCTTCATGAGGTCAGCAACGTAAGGAGGAGCTTGACCATGTAGGGCTGGAAAAGTGAGCACCAAGATTTTAACCTGAACATGAAAGTCAGCAGGGAGCCAGTGGAGAGATATGAACAGAGGTCACATGGTCCTCCTGTTGCTGCTGCTCTAAAGTCTCACCATGAATTTTGGACTGACTGCAACTGATCCAGTTCTGTTTTGTTGAGACACTTGAAGACCCGAACCACGTTGCTGTCGTCCAGGTGTGAGGACACAAATGCATGGACAATCATTTCAAGCTCTTCTCTGGACATCATGGACCTGAGCTTGGAGACGTTACACAACTGGAAAAAGCAGTTTTTTACCAGCTGTCTACAATGTTGCTCCAGTGACATGGACTGATCAAAGACCAGCCCTAAATTCCTCAGTTTGTTTTGACTGAAAGGCTCAGTTCACCTGGTACTGTTTGGTAGTGGTAGTAGTACCATCTGGTACTGTTTGGTAGTGGTAGTAGTACTATCTGGTACTGTTTGGTAGTGTAGTAGTACTATCTGGTACTGTTTGGTAGTGGTAGTAGTACTCTCTGGTACTGTTTGGTAGTGGTAGTAGTACTATCTGGTACTGTTTGGTAGTGGTAGTGGTACTATCTGGTACTGTTTGGTAGTGGTAGTGGTACTACCTGGTACTGTTTGGTAGTGGTAGTAGTACTATGTGGTACTGTTTGATAGTGGTAGTAGTACTATCTGCTACTGTTTGGTAGTGGTAGTAGTACTATCTGGTACTGTTTGGTAGTGGTAGTAGTACTATCTGGTACTGTTTGATAGTGGTAGTAGTACTATCTGGTACTGTTTGATAGTAGTAGTAGTACTATCTGGTACTGTTTGGTAGTGGTAGTAGTACTATCTGCTACTGTTTGGTAGTGGTAGTAGTACTATCTGGTACTGTTTGGTAGTGGTAGTAGTACTATCTGGTACTGTTTGATAGTAGTAGTAGTACTATCTGGTACTGTTTGGTAGTGGTAGTAGTACTATCTGGTACTGTTTGGTAGTGGTAGTAGTTCTATCTGGTGCTGTTTGGTAGTGGTAGTAGTACTAGCTTGTACTGTTTGGCTGTGGTAGTAGTACTCTCTGGCACTGTTTGGTAGTGGTAGTAGTACTCTCTGGCACTGTTTGGTAGTGGTAGTAGTACTATCTGGTACTGTTTGGTAGTGGTAGTAGTACTATCTGCTACTGTTTGGTAGTGGTAGTAGTACTATCTGGTACTGTTTGGTAGTGGTAGTGGTACTCTCTGGCGCTGTTTGGTAGTGGTAGTAGTACTATCTGGTACTGTTTGGTAGTGGTAGTAGTACTATCTGGTACTGTTTGGTAGTGGTAGTATTTCTATCTGGTACTGTTTGGTAGTGGTAGTAGTACTATCTGGTACTGTTTGGTAGTGGTAGTAGTACTCTCTGGCACTGTTTGGTAGTGGTAGTAGTACTATCTGGTACTGTTTGGTAGTGGTAGTGGTACTCTCTGGCGCTGTTTGGTAGTGGTAGTAGTACTATCTGGTACTGTTTGGTAGTGGTAGTAGTACTATCTGGTACTGTTTGGTAGTGGTAGTATTTCTATCTGGTACTGTTTGGTAGTGGTAGTAGTACTCTCTGGCACTGTTTGGTAGTGGTAGTAGTACTATCTGGCACCGTTCTCTTCATCTCTACTCTTCACCCTCTTCTTCATCACCCTTTTTAAACTACCAGTCTTAAAACTCTTTCTTAAACTCTCATTCCTCATTTTCCAAACTTTTAACTTTTTAACGTTTTAAACTGTTTCAACTTTTTTCCACATTTTTTTCAACTTTCTGCTTTAAACTCTGTTTTAAACCTTTAACTTTAAAAACTTTTTCCAAACTGTTACCTTTTTAAAAATGTTTAAAAATGTTTTAACTTCATCTCTTCATGCTTCATCAGTCTTCATCTCTCCTCTTCATCCTCTTATTCATCTCTCTTCTTCACCCTCCTCTTCATCTGTGCTCTTCATCCTCTTCTTCATCACTCTTCATCACCCTCCTCTTCATCTGTGCTCTTCACCCTCGTCTTCATCTCCTCTTCACACTTTTTAAACTGCCAGTCTTTAAACTCTTTCTTAAACTCTCACTCCAGACCAGAGACGGGCCGGCAGGACAAAGCATTACAGTTTACCTGCAGCATTCACACTATCATGCATTTGCCGCGGGAAATGCAGATTCTCTAGTCTCTGGATTGAGTTGCTGCTTGTAGTCAAATGTGTCACATGACCCTGTTGACCTCCAGCAGAGTTTCCAGCAGTGGACACTCCTGGCCCTAGAAAAGGAAAAGAATAAGTTAGGAGGGACTTTTTGGACGTACATTGAGCCTTTGAATAAAGGTTTGAAAGAACTGAAAAATATCCAACATCATAACATGTAGAGGAAAGTCTCTCCTCTGTGATGGCCGGGAATCAAACCGGGTCAACTGCTTGGAAGGCAGCTATGCTCTCCACTATACCACCATCACTACTTTGAGGAGCTTCACCTGTCAAAGATCATAAAGAATATAGAGTGATGGTGAAGAAGACCTGAAGAAGTTTGTAGAATGGGACAGAATGTTTGATGTTTGATTCTATGAATACATATGAATGATATTGGATGAGGCCCTGGTGATGGAGTTGTCAGTGATATTTATGATGCTGAGGTCATGGTTGTATTAAACTGTGAACCCAGTGGCCTAATGGGCAAGGCACTGGCCTCCCATCTGGAGTCTAGAACTGAAGTGGACTGATCTAGTCTTGATTTAACCATGTTGTCACTAACATCTCACCACACTCCCTCAAAGAACCATTCATTGAGTCATCACAACGTGATTGGACGTTCAATCTGAGTGTAGTTCTAGTTCTACGTTTAAATAAATGATGGTAGACATCAAGCAACAACAGCAGCAGCACATCACATTGATGAGGAGGTGAGGTGACACAGTGAAGCTTCCAGGCAGCTGATGGGGTCAAAGATCCTCTAGATCAGGTGTGGGGAACCCTGGTCCTCAAGGGCCACAGTCCTGGATGTTCAAACACGGCTGAGTTGTCATGGTGACGAGCCAATCATTGTTGTCAGCTGTGTTGATGTGAGGAGACATTGAAACCATGCAGGACCACGGCCCTCAAGGCTACTCTAGATCCACACTGGTGACTTCTCAACTGTGAGGTTCACATCTCAAGTCCACCATTCTGTCCTCAAGGACACCACTGTCTCAATAGAGAGCTCTGCCTAATGTGGGACTTGAACCCACAACCCTGAGCTTAAGAGTCTCATGCTCTACCAACTGATCCAGATAAAAAAAATAAGAAAGCAGCCTGTATTAATATCTTTTATTGTACATGGCTGTTCATAAAAATATATATACTATAAATATTACAAATTAAGCTTTATATACTGTATATAGTATATAGTTTTTGATATATAAAACATTGAATCTGTTCAATGTTTTGATAGTAGTGAACTCACTCCTCTCTAATTCCAGGTTTTGGGATTCATATTACTGCTGCAAAACCATGAGAAAGAGAATTTTGCAGAATATGAGCCCTTTAATCTCAGAATTCTACCACCCTATTGGTCTCATGCATAGTTTCTGTAGTGTAGTGGTTATCACGTTTGCTTCACACTCAAAAGGTCCCCTGTTCGAAACTGGGCAGAAACACAGAGGAAGCTTTTTTTAAACTCCAAAACTCAGTTCAACTCTGGCAAATCTGGGTTTAGTCCCATTTGCAGAACTTTCAAGGAGTCATTCAGCACATTAATTGGTCCTTCCTAATCGTCATCCTTTACAAACACTGACTGCAGTCTGAACATCAGATTTGAATGTCATCATTCATATCAGACTTCTGAAAGGAGATCATTTTTCCTGATCAGTTTCAATTGGCTCTCATGTCACAGGTCTTCTCCTGCCAAGATGTCCTCAAATCAATGTGTCTTCTCCTTGAGAGGTGAGGAAACCTCCTCAGGTTGCTCCTCACACTCTTGTTGTCCTGCTGGTCCCTCAATCTGAAAGACCAGGATTTCTTTCCAACCCTAACCCTAACCCTAAAGGAGTTAAGGGAAGGTGTTAGGAGGCTCCTAAAGGAGTTAAGGGAAGGTGTTAGGAGGCTTCCTAAAGGAGTTAAGGAAAGGTGTTTGGATGCTCCTAAAGGAGGTAAGGAAAGGAGTTAGGAGGCTCCTAAAGGAGTTAGGGAAAGGTGTTAGGAGGCTTCCTAAAGGAGTTAAGGAAAGGAGTAAGGAGGCTTCCTAAAGGAGTTTAGGAAAGGTGTTAGGAGGCTTCCAAAAGGAGTTAAGGAAAGGAGTAAGGAGGCTTCCTAAAGGAGTTAAGGAGAGGAGTAAGGAGGCTTCCTAAAGGAGTTAGGGAAAGGTGTTAGGAGGCTTCCTAAAGGAGTTAAGGAAAGGAGTAAGGAGGCTTCCTAAAGGAGTTTAGGAAAGGTGTTAGGAGGCTTCCGAAAGGAGTTAAGGAAAGGAGTAAGGAGGCTTCCTAAAGGAGTTAAGGAGAGGAGTAAGGAGGCTTCCTAAAGGAGTTTAGGAAAGGTGTTAGGAGGCTTCCGAAAGGAGTTAATCAGTCTTTCATTCCAGAGCTGAGACAACTGAACTCCACACATTTACTGGTGAGCAGTCACTTCTATGTTCAGTTTGGGAATTGAACCCAAGACCTCAGTGTTCTGAGATGATAATCCATGAATAGGTCAGACATATGCATGAGGAGAATGAAGCTCATATAAATGAATCATGACACTCAAGAAGAGTCTTTGTGTAACAAAGTATTGAGCAGCGTTATTGTCAGGATTCAGACGCTGCATTGTAGCTCCTCCTTATGGAACCGTACCGATGTGCTAGCTACCACTACAGAGGGTGACGGTTGGTACGATACTTTTGGTACACTGCACAACTTTAATGAGTGAAAACACATGAAAACCTGGACTGGATCATAACGTAGCAGCACATAGTGCAGGGTAGAAATGAGACACTGAGTATGAAGGAGTTGGTGACACAGTGAAGGTCCCAGAGAGCTGATGGGGTCAAAGGTCATGCTCTAGATCCACAGTGGTGACCACTCACCAGGGAGACTCAGAAGGGAGAGCTTCAGGTGCCAATTCTACCATTTTGTTCTTGAGGACACCACTGTCTGAAAGTAAAGCCCAACGTGGGGCTTGAACCCACGACCCTGAGATTAAGAGTCTCATGCTCTACCGACTGAGCTAGCCAGGCAACTTGTTCTGTCCTCATGGAAGGTTCCCTGTAATACCCTACACAGAAGACGACCACTGTTGACTGAGACTTGTTCACATTGTAAAAACTCCATTGTTGTCAGTGTGTCTGCTGCTGTTGTGTAAAAGTAAGACTTTTCTTGAACAGACAAGTTGTTGTCACTTGGAACGTTGTTGTGTAAATGGGATCTAAGACTCAGGTCAAAACCGACCCGTTAACATGTGACTGTCAGTCATTGAAATATCCATCAGTGTGTAATAGAAGGTCTTCAAGTTTCAATAAGCAATACAGACACACTTTAACTGTTGTGTTACAAAACATGAATTTTATTTTATTCTCAGTGTCAAAAACATGAGCAAGGCTTTTTCACAAAACATGTGAAAACAAGCATGCTGATCCTCTGAAACACACACACACACACACACACACACACACACACACACACACACACACACACACACACACACACACACACACACACACACACACACACACACACACACACACACACACACACACACACACAGATCAGGATTCACTCTGATAGGATCAAAGGAGATCAGTGTCTGTTGCAGATCAAAGCATTACCTTCAGCATTCACACAATAAAGGCCAATTCATCCTCCATAAGAAGGGCATTGGTCCACATATGATTGTAATGTTTTGTTTACAGGAAATCTGCAGGATGTTTGTCTGGAGAAAGGTTTAATTTCATAATAATCAAGAGACACTGCCTTCAATCTATTGGCACCAAGTCAAGTCCAGTGTTTTCACAATAAAAATATTTAATAATACAAAGGAAGTTCAAACTAGAAGAGATGAACCTAAACTTACCTCAGACACAGACAAACCTCCTGAAGATCTCAGCACCAAAACCACATTCTAAAATCCTTTCAATCCTGTCATGTTCAAATACCACAATATCCCTTCAAGCTCCAAATGGGAAGAAGATCTCAACATCAACACAGACCCAACGCTTTGATCACTAATCTGTAGAAACACATTCACAATGAGCAGGAACACCAATATACAGCCCAGACAATACAAGGTCCTTCACTAGTTCATTACAGGACAAAGATGTTCAAGATGGTCTCACTTCCTCTAACATATGTTCTAACTGCACAGCTGATCTCCTTGATACCTGTCTCCACTGTGATCTCCTTGATGCCTGTCTACACTGTGATCTCCCTGATACCTGTCTCCACTGTGATCTCCTTGATACCTGTCTCCACTGTGATCTCCTTGATGCCTGTCTACATTGTGATCTCCCTGATACCTGTCTACACTGTGATCTCCCTGCTACCTGTCTACACTGTGATATCCCTGATACCTGTCTCCACTGTGATCTCCTTGATGCCTGTCTACACTGTGATCTCCCTGATAGCTGTCTACACTGTGATCTCCCTTATACCCGACTACACTGTGATATCCTTTATACATATCTACACTGCGATCTCCCTGATACCTGTCCACACTGTGATCTCCTTGATAATGTGATCTCCCTAATACATGTCTCCACTGTGATCTCCCTGATACTTGTCTACACTGTGATCTCCCTGATACCTTTCTACACTGTGATCTCCTTGATACTTGTCTACACTGTGATCTCCTTGATACCTGTCTACACTGTGATCTCCTTGATACCTTTCTACACTATGATCTCCTTGATACCTGTCTACACTGTGATCTCCCTGATACCTATCTACACTGTGATCTCCTTGACACCTGTCTACACTGTGTTCTCCCTGATAGCTGTCTACACTGTGATCTCCTTGATACTGTGATCTCCATGATGCTTGTCTACACTGTGATCTCCCTGATACCTGTCTACACTGTGATCTCCCTGATACTTGTCTACACTGTGATCTCCCTGATACCTGTCTACACTGTGATCTCCCTGATACCTGTCTACACTGTGATCTCCCTGATACCAACCTACACTGTGATCTCCCTGATACCAACCTACACTGTGATCTCCCTGATACCTGTCTACACTGTGATCTCCTTGATACCTTTCTACACTATGATCTCCTTGATACCTGTCTACACTGTGATCTCCCTGATACCTATCTACACTGTGATCTCCTTGACACCTGTCTACACTGTGTTCTCCCTGATAGCTGTCTACACTGTGATCTCCTTGATACTGTGATCTCCATGATGCTTGTCTACACTGTGATCTCCCTGATACCTGTCTACACTGTGATCTCCCTGATACTTGTCTACACTGTGATCTCCCTGATACCTGTCTACACTGTGATCTCCCTGATACCTGTCTACACTGTGATCTCCCTGATACCAACCTACACTGTGATCTCCCTGATACCAACCTACACTGTGATCTCCCTGATACCTGTCTACACTGTGATCTCCTTGATACCTTTCTACACTATGATCTCCTTGATACCTGTCTACACTGTGATCTCCCTGATACCTATCTACACTGTGATCTCCTTGACACCTGTCTACACTGTGTTCTCCCTGATAGCTGTCTACACTGTGATCTCCTTGATACTGTGATCTCCATGATGCTTGTCTACACTGTGATCTCCCTGATACCTGTCTACACTGTGATCTCCCTGATACTTGTCTACACTGTGATCTCCCTGATACCTGTCTACACTGTGATCTCCCTGATACCTGTCTACACTGTGATCTCCCTGATACCAACCTACACTGTGATCTCCCTGATACCAACCTACACTGTGATCTCCCTGATACCTGTCTACACTGTGATCTCCTTGATACCTTTCTACACTATGATCTCCTTGATACCTGTCTACACTGTGATCTCCCTGATACCTATCTACACTGTGATCTCCTTGACACCTGTCTACACTGTGTTCTCCCTGATAGCTGTCTACACTGTGATCTCCTTGATACTGTGATCTCCATGATGCTTGTCTACACTGTGATCTCCCTGATACCTGTCTACACTGTGATCTCCCTGATACTTGTCTACACTGTGATCTCCCTGATACCTGTCTACACTGTGATCTCCCTGATACCTGTCTACACTGTGATCTCCCTGATACCAACCTACACTGTGATCTCCCTGATACCAACCTACACTGTGATCTCCCTGATACCTGTCTACACTGTGATCTCAGATCTGAAGTGAGATTTCCAAACCACACAGTAATACAATTCGTTAAGATACTCTCAATTACACAATAGTAAAAGTTTAAAAGAATCTTTGTATTTTGAGTGAAATCGTGGAGCTTGCATGAAAAGAAGAGGCGCTGTCTGGCTTTCTTAGCAATGTTACTGGTGTTTGAGCTCCAATTCAGGTCATGAGAAAGAGGCACGTCCAAGAATTTACATTCCTCAACAATCTGTACCTCAGAATTGTTGATGGTAATTGGCGTCTGATTCTTATTGTGATGGAAGTCCATGACAAGTTCACACGTCTTTGAGGTGTTCAGAAGCAAGTTGATTTCTATACTTTGACTACCTTTTCCACCTGCTCACGATAATGTGACTCATCTTTTGAGCCAATAAGCCCTATGACGGTTGTATCATCTGCAAATGTATCAAAACTTCACCTGTGTTATAGTCCTGAGGAACTTTTTCTCATGGCCGTAAACACCACTTCACACCCTTTGATAGCTCAGTTGATACAGCGGAGCGCTGTAGTGGACAACATTGACATCCTTAGGTCGCTGGTTCAAATCCGGCTCGAAGGAGGAGTTTTCATAAAACTGAGTATGGAGGATTTGGAAGAACAAGTTTACTTTATGACATCATGGTTCAGTTGGAAAGTCAAACTTCAGAGTCAAGACATCTGACCACAGTCCTCAAGACTTCAAAGGAAACTTTCTGAAATGAATCAATGATGCACTTTAATGTGAGGATCCACCGTTGAAATCCAAAGGCTTTTCAGAAACATGAGTTAGAACAATGTAATGCTATGAGTCTATTCCACTGGAATGTTTTCTCCCTGTGAGGAAACACACTTTACACCGTTCTATAGCTCAGTTGGTAGAGTGGATCCTGGATTCATTTGTCAGAATCACTCTGAGCCGATGTTCATTCTAGACTTTTGAGGCGTTACAATGGAAGGAAAGTCCTCCTCAGGACGACGTCAACCAGGTGGATGGAGAGTCTTCACAGGGAGTTGAGGAAGTATGAGTGAGAACAATGGATCCTATGGTGGTCCAGTAGTAAGTTTCCACATGTTCATGAAAAACCACCTGCGATGTGCTGAAATAGCTCAGCAGGGAGAGAGTTAGACTGAAGCTCTAAAGGTCCCTGGTTCAATCCCGGGTTTCTGCAAAAACTACCATAGTTTTCCTCCTCTCTCTTCATGAGCCTGACCTCACGAGGGTACGCCCACCTTCTGCTCATGTTATTTAAACACACATATAGCCACTTTTTTGCATCTGAACCGCTAAGTTGTGTCACTAAACCACTTCCTCATCACCACCAGAGTTCTAACTGGATGTTCCAGTTTCCTTTCCTTCAAAGTGATGAATGAACCTCCTCTTAACTTCACATGGAGGAACCATTGGTGGTCAGTATTTGAGAGAGACTCACAACAAAGACACTCTGGAGCTTTATTCCAGTTTGAATTGAGAGACACCTGATTGACAACAGATGGAACAATCAACAGGTTTTCAGTGTATTTTCACTATAAAAAGGTAATTTCTTCGTGTCACTGATCCTTACGGCCATACCACCCTGAACACGCCTGATCTCATCTGATCTTGGAAGCTAAGCTGGTAGAAAGGTTTTATAAATGAGGCCCCAGATCCAGATCAGATCCGTAATGTGATTTGTTAGAAATGTGTTAGAAAATGAAATGGAGTGAAAAGACTAGAACTGGGAGTTTTAACTTGAAACAGGTTTTTGTTCATCCTGTGATACTTCATTACAAACAGGTAGTGTGGCCGAGCGGTCCAAGGCGCTGGATTAAGGCTCCAGTCTCTCAGGAGGCGTGGGTTCAAATCCCACCACTGCCACTTTCAGAGGTTTGGATGTATTTAGTTCCTCAAATCAGCAGTAACTGACACACTGCCATCAGGCTTGCTCTTGATATGCTGGAGACTGGCTACACCCCTATGGAGGAGTGTTATGTGAGAACAGTGGCTGTGTTACTCCTTCTTCATAGAAACCACCAACTGAAGCTTTAAAATAAACTGAATATGTAAAAAAAAAAAAAAACTATATAGACACACACTCCCATGTTTATATAACCAGTCAGAATTGGGAACCTAAAAAACACACACACACACAGGCTGCAAGCTGCTGTGTGTGTGTGTGTGTGGGTAAATGTGTACATTTTCTGTCTTTTACAATCAGATTTTAGATTGGGTTTTTTGTTTCATTTCAATCTCCTGTCTTTTTGTGCTCTTGAAGTTATTTTAGGCCTTGTTTACACGACAACGCTTTCAAGTGGATACGAACTGTCATTGTGCTTTAGTTTCAGAAAAGTTTGGCGTCTCCACAGCAATGCAAATCTGTGGAAGCTGCTTTTTGTTTTTTTTACAGCAAATAAATAAAAGAGCTTTTGGAGTCAGACCAAAGTGAGTGTGGAGCGACTTCTCACTGAACGAGCATCAGGAGCGGCCTCTTCTTGTAGAATCCGTCCAGACGGCCCCGTTTACATGAAATAAAGTGATGGGATTGGTTTAGATATTGAGGTACTAGGAATATGGTTCAACGGCCTGCAGGTCGGCCTCAGTTCTCCTTACGCTCATTGGATGGCCGTCGCTAACAGCCAATCAGAATGGTTACACCAGTGGGGGGGTTTCCACAAACCTCTGTGTGGCGCTTGTGAAGCTTAATCAGACATGCAGCAGACGGTGTGCCAGACACAGGAGTGGGATCAGAGACTGTAGGACCATTCCTCACCTCGGGTCGACAACAAGTTGTCCCGGCTGAAGTGAGGGAACTTTGGTCTACCAGAGGTAAACGCCAGCGTCTGTGTTGTGCTCTGCTCCCCGTCTCTCTGGTTCAGTGTGTTGTAACTAGCCACTGCTACACTTAAAGCTTGTGCTTGTTTCTTCATGAGACAGACTGTGGTCTGGGTCCTCAGATTCTATCAGTGATTCAGGAAGTGAGAGACAAGAGGACCAGGGAGTGTGGACCACCTGGAGAGAGAGACTGTGCCTGCCGAAGCTCCTAACCAGTGTGGACAGCTACTTGAAAAATAATGAATCCAATTACTAGTTACTCCTTTAAAACATAACTTAGATGCTTTACCGATTCCTTGTTTTGAAAAGTAAATACGTTACATTACAAGTTACTTTTTTAGTTACTTTCAACACCCGCGGCACCCCCCATCGTCTGAACATAAAAATTACAACTGATTTTACCAAAAACTCTGCTGATCCCTGCCTCAGGCACCTGCTGGTACATATTTAACCTTTGACCTTCATTCTTTGTTGTATTTATATCAGACTCATGTTTTTATTATCAGATTTTTACTATTACTGGTATTTATTTACCTAGAGATGTAGTTGTAGTCTGTTGTTGCACTATTTATTTATTTGCACTGACTGCTCTATGATCATTTAATTGCCCCCCTCCAGGACAAATAAAGTCTTTCATTGATTGATTGATTGGGGCTTCTTGCAATGTTAAGGTTTATTGATGACAATAGTTGGTTCCTATTCTTTTGTGTCACCTAAACGCACCGTTAGAGCAAGCTGGCCTGCTGACAGTGGAGAAGGGGGCGGGTCGAGTGAGCGTGCAGTGTCTGCATGCGCTGTGTCAGTTTGTCTTGTGACTCTACAATAGTAACACAGTGACTTGGACAAGTAACTTTAATCTGATTACTGGTTTGGAAATATTAACATGTTAGATTACTGGTTATTGTAAAGAGTGGTCATTAGAGAATAACATATTACCTATTAACACGTTAATGACCTCACTGCCCATGCCTTTGATCTGACACTGGCCTTGAGATGAAAGGGCAAGTGTCACATCACTGCCCATGCCTTTGATATGAAAGGGCAAGTGTCAGATCAAAGACAGATCAGTTTAGTGAACTCCTCTTCTCGCAGTGTGCTCTCCAATAGGCTTCAGAACATTGTTCCTGTAGACGAGACAGACGTTGCTCTATGACCTGCATTTGACATGAATGTGCAGCTTCCAGGCAGCTGATGGGGTCAAAGATCCTCTAGATCAGGTGTGGGGAACCCTGGTCCTCAAGGGCCACAGTCCTGGATGTTCAAACACAGCTGAGTTGTCATGGTGACGAGCCAATCATTGTTGTCAGCTGTGTTGATGTGAGGAGACATTGAAACCATGCAGGACCACGGCCCTCAAGGCTACTCTAGATCCACACTGGTGACTTCTCAACTGTGAGGTTCACATCTCAAGTCCACCATTCTGTCCTCAAGGACACCACTGTCTCAATAGAGAGCTCTGCCCAATGTGGGACTTGAACCCACAACCCTGAGCTTAAGAGTCTCATGCTCTACCAACTGATCCAGATAAAAAAATAAGAAAGCAGCCTGTATTAATATATTTGATTGTATATGGCTGTTCATAAAAATAAATATATTATAAATATTACAAATTAAGCTTTATATACTGTATATAGTATATAGTTTTTGATATATAAAACATTGAATCTGTTCAATGTTTTGATAGTAGTGAACTCACTCCTCTCTAATTCCAGGTTTTGGGATTCATATTACTGCTGCAAAACCATGAGAAAGAGAATTTTGCAGAATATGAGCCCTTTAATCTCAGAATTCTACCACCCTATTGGTCTCATGCATAGTTTCTGTAGTGTAGTGGTTATCACGTTTGCTTCACATGCAAAAGGTCCCCTGTTCGAAACTGGGCAGAAACACAGAGGAAGTTTTTTTTAAACTCCAAAACTCAGTTCATCTCTGGAAAATATAGGTTTAGTCCCATTTGTACAACTTTACAAGGGTCTCAGGTTCTACCAACTGATCCAGCTTAAGAAGTCAGAAGACAGGGGATGTAGCTCAGTGGTAGAGCGCATGCTTCGCATGTATGAGGTCCTGGGTTCAATCCCCAGCTTCTCCAAGCTTTATGTCTAACATCAATAAGTAGATTCATATTGAGTTAGTGTCTCTTCATTGTTATGAAACTAAGCATTTCTCCAGACAAACATCCTGCAGATTTCCTGTAAACAAAACATTACTATCATCAGTATCAATATGATGATGATACTTTCTTGTATTTCTATATTTTCCTTGATTTGATCATTAAAATGAGAATATGTGTTGAATTGAACTCTTTTGAGCAACTTTAAGGAATACAGACATGTGATTGGTTAGAAGGGAGTAAGTCCCACCTCACTGGGGCACCACCAGCGAATCCATCAATTCAGCTAACAGGTCTTTATTTACACAAATGTATAAATTCATAAATAATTCATAAATCATCTCATAAATCAACACAATCAAGTAACAACGTCATAAAACCCGGAGATCTAATCTACTAAACAGCAACACTGTGTACAAAGAAAAAGGGTGTGTGTGTGTGTGTGTTTGTGTGAGTGACCACAAGTGTAATGATGGAGGATGTTCCTCCAGCAGAACGTTCTCCACGGCTCATGATGGAGGATGTTCCTCCAGCAGAACGTTCTCCACGACTCATGATGGAGGATGTTCCTGCAGCAGAACGTTCTCCACGGCTCATGATGGAGGATGTTCCTGCAGCAGAACGTTCTCCACGACTCATGATGGAGGATGTTCCTGCAGCAGAACGTTCTCCATGACTCATGATGGAGGATGTTCCTGCAGCAGAACGTTCTCCACGGCTCATGATGGAGGATGTTCCTGCAGCAGAACGTTCTCCATTACTCATGATGGAGGATGTTCCTGCAGCAGAACGTTCTCCACGGCTCATGATGGAGGATGTTCCTGCAGCAGAACGTTCTCCACAGCTCATGATGGAGGATGTTCCTGCAGCAGAACGTTCTCCACGGCTCATGATGGAGGATGTTCCTGCAGCAGAACGTTCTCCACGGCTCATGATGGAGGATGTTCCTGCAGCAGAACGTTCTCCATTACTCATGATGGAGGATGTTCCTGCAACATAACTTTCTCCACGGCTCATGATGGAGGATGTTCCTGCAGCAGAACGTTCTCCACAGCGTCTCCAGACTCTGTCTCGTCTGTCACATGTGCTCAGTGAGAACCTTCTCATCAGTGAAGAACTCAGGGCTCCAATGGCCAATCTGCCAATATTGCTGTTCTCTGGCAAATGCCAATGGCCCTGCAGGGTGTTGGGCTGTAAGAACAGCTCCCCCTTGTGGACGAGGGCCCTCATAGCACCCTGGTGAAGTGTGTTTCTGACAGTTTGAGCAGAAACATCACATTAGTGTCCTGCTGGAGGTCATTCTGCAGCTCTTGCAGCTCCTCCTGGTCCTTCTTGCACAAAGGAGGAGGTAGCAGTCCTGCTGCTGGCTTGTTGCCCTCCTACCCCCCCCTCCATGTCTCCTGGTGTCCTGGCCTGTCTCCTGGTATGTCCTCCATGCTCTGGACACTGTTCAGGGAGACACAGCAAACCTTCTTGCCACAGCTCATTGATGTTCCATCTTGGATGAGCTGCACAACCTGAGCATCTTGTGTTGGTTGTCGACACGCCTCCTGCTCCTCCAGGACTGAAACACTAACAACATTCTAAAGTGAGCAGAACATCAGCCAGGAACCAGGAGAACAGCATCATGGTTTGTGGTCACCAGCTGCAGAACCACTCCTTTATACGAGTTGTCTTGGTGATTGTTTGATTATCAAGTGACACTAAATCACTATTAATCTACTTTCTGCTCTGGACATAAAGCTTGGAGAAGCTGGGGATTGATCCCAGGACCTCATGCATGCTAAGCATGACTCTCCCACTGAGCTACATCCCCTGTGCTTTACTGTATATATATAATATCACTCAAACTTTAATATTCGCCATCAAACAGGAAGTCTACTGAAACTAGAGGTTTGTATTTCCAGAACAAAATGCAAGTGTGAATGCTGAAGAGGTTGTATAAAGCTGCTTTCTCCTTTGACTAAATCTCCTTTCATCTCAGCGTCTCCATGGCTCAATGGTGTCTCCAGTACTGAGATCAAAGGAGAACAAAGGAGATCAGCATCTGATGTAGATCAAACCCACTGAGCAAGCAACATCCATAGACGTCCAAGACACGTCCATCTGTCCAGTCCCTATTGTGGACGTCTATTTGACAGCCAGAACTAGTTGAAAATAGACATTTTAAACAGGCTGTAATGGAGGACGTCTATTTGACCATCTGTTTTACTGTCATGTAAAATGAGTCACATTTAAGAACTGTGACAACTGTATTCCAAAGGTTCTTCAAAGTACGTCCAGCAACTACCAACCTTAATAAATCATCCATACTGGAGCCAATATGACTTGATACTATGATAACGTTGTTTGATTATGTACCAATTCATCATAAATACACTGAAAGACAGTTTTACTGCATTCAAGATGGAGTTCAGTGTTTTACTGCATTTCTAAGTATAATACAGACTGTGTATGATTGGTACTTTGCCCAATGTATGGTAACTGTGTTCAGATTATGGGTTTAGTCATGTTTTATTAGTTCCTGATGCTTTAATGATCTCTGCCATGAGCTTTCAAAGTAAAAGGATCTAGAATGAACTATGTTCTCCTCGCTATGTGAAGTAACTCTACAACTGTAGGATCATTATCAGCTCATCAACATTTTTTGGTGACGTCTCCACTGTAAAGGTTGTCTTATGCTTGACGTGTCCACGAGCTCCTCACGGCTTCCTGCAGCCAAATGACATCATTTTAGCCGCCACGCCCCTCAGTGCAGTCCTGTTCACGTGGACGTCACCGCTCCGTGTGCCTCCCAATTCTTCTGAATACACGGACGGAGACGTGAGGAAAAAAAGGTGGAGCTGAAGAGGAGGAAGACTGAAGACTTGGTTCTAAAGACACAAAAAGCATCAAGCTGCACATGCAAAACAGGATATTGTTGAAACGCTCCTCCATCTCCGTAGACGGTCCCTAAAAGTGTTCCTGAATTCAAAATGTGTCTCACAGTATATCTCATGTGTTTTGGAAGAGCATCCTCCTCTTCATCACTTCATGTGTTCAATAGACCAACCTGCCTAGTCTGAGTTACAGTGTGTGCACTGGAATGGAACTTGTTTATTTCACCTCACAGCTTTTTCAACATATAGTCATGTGCAGTATTTAGTATGTCCACATGAAGAAACATCCAGTACTCATGTTTTCCAGGCCTCGTTGGTGCAGTAGGCAGCGTCAGTCTCATAATGTGAAGGTGGTGAGTTGGATCCTCACACGGGGCAAGAGTTTTAGCTCTAATGCTGGATGTTGAACTAGAACGCTTGAAAGTCCACTCACTTTCTAGAACCACAGACAATCCAGTAATGCAAGTCAACTTTCAATGGGCCTGTTTCAGTGGCGGCTGGACAATAGAGGGCGCCAGAGAGCTGCCCTCCCTGGGGGTTTGAAGGGTTTTTTTCTTTAATAAAACATGATTAAACTGGAATACTGTTGAAATCTGTTTATGTCAACAAACTAACAATGGTTCCTGACCTGTATTCCAACATTTCATTTTCTAACACATTTCTAACATTTCATTTTCTAACAAATTTCTAACAAATCACATTACGGATCTGATCTGGATCTGGGGCCTCATTTATAAAAGCTTTCATAAGATTCCTACTAGAAATGTACGTGTTCCCAAAAGCAGGAAATAAAATGTGGATCAATAAAAGCGTGCGTACGCACATCCACACACACTTTCCTTTTATAGATCACAGTCCACCTGGAAGGTTGACGGTTCATCTCCTGCCCTCAACACGCCCACTTTCTACCATAAATGCTCAATGCAAAGAGCTTTGTCAATATTTCTGCATCTCAATCAGCCTGCTAAAACCCGAAGAAAAATAATTTTGCAGAGATGAAAGCATGGTGGAGGTCAGGAGACGATATAATTTGGTGTCACAGAATCACAAATCAAGCTGCAGAGAGTGTCATCAGGGGTTGAGCTAATCCCAATGGAGGTAGGCCCTCCCATTGATCCTTACATTATGAGACACCTCTGCTTTGTTCATGGCAGAAAGTATAGTACAACTCCTTAAAGGTTCATGTGCACACCTGCTTGTCTTAACACATACTCTGCTGTCAGAAGTGGGATTTGAACCCACGCCTCCAGAAGAGACTGTGACCTGAACACAGCGCCTTGGACCGCTCGGCCATTCTGACATAAAAACACCCAGGTCTCGTGTAGCCGAGGACGTTCTGGGTTCTCTAGTTCCTCTCATCTCACACCTTCACCCTGATGATGTTGTTTGGTCGTCCAAGAATTTTCTCTCCAAGCCAACACTGTCAACAAGTCTAGAACCACACTGGAAACACCCTCCTATTTATCTGACCTGCTTTTACCATATCGTTTATTTATATATATATACATATACTGTATATATATATATTCATGTACATATGTATACCTGGCTGGTCCACTGGCTAGTCCATCACCTTCACCTTTGGGCCACAACAACCTGTTCAGTAAGTCTTCACTCCCTGGTTTATGAGATGTTCCTGATCGCCCCCCAGTGGCTCCATGGTGTAACGGTTAGCACTCTGGACTCTGAATCCAGTGATCTGAGTTCAAATCTCAGTGGAACCTGACTTTTCATGAACAAAAACACAATGTGAGTAGATCTCTATCCTGCACTGAGTGCAAACACTGAAAATAACCACTGACAGCAATAATGACTCACAAGTAGTGATGCTCAATGAAGCCTCATGAACCACTTCTTTATTTTCTCACCACCAGATGGCACTGTTGGTTTGAAGGTTGACACTGAAGGACTGAAGCAGTGGAGTGTGTTTTAAACAGTGATGTGCAGTCAGGGGCAGCAGGTCTAGCACTGCTAGCCCTGTCAAAAATTCTTAATCTTTTTAAATAATAATTTAAAAGTGATTCTAAAATCTGTGTCTGATAATCAATTAGTGACTTTAGCAACTTTATCCAGAAGACGACTGGTTATATTGTGTGGAGCTCAAATCTCCTATGTCCTCTGAACACATCACAGCTCCTTTCCTCTGCTGGGGCTAGCAGTAGCTTCATTGCTAACCTCTGATGGAAGCTGGACGCTGCTATTGGGTTAAAATGTTGAGTGACAGTATCATCAGCCAATCAGATTCTGATGTGTTATTGACAGAACGCTTTAGGGCCAGCAGAGTTTCTAGTGCTGGTCTGGGTGTGGTCATTGAAATGAGCTTGTCTGATTGGCTCATGGGCAGGAGGTGATGACTCTGTTATTATCTGCTACTCTGGAGTGATGGAGGCTGATTTAACATCAAGATCCATGATACGATTGAAGATCTGCTTTGGGGAACTTTTTCAAGGTGCCTGTTTGCAGAAAAAAAGTAAATTGTGAGTAGAAGAAGACCGACACAGAAATGATGAGCGAACTCAGACCAACAAAGGCTTTGTGCAGCATTTTACAGCAGGATGATTTAATCTACAAGTGATGGTGATGCTAGTTTGTTTTTGACTTTCTCTGGATTAGATTGGTGCTGCTGTTGGCATTTGGTGGTGTTTTTGATTGTAAAGTGGTGTTTCCCATACAATGGTGACACAGACAAAGTGTGCATGCATGACAGTCGTGTGTCAACCTGTTGGAAACACTGGAGAATGATGTGATGGTGAAGCTGCTCAGTGGAGTCTTGATGTGTTGTGCTTGTTGATCAGCTGTCATGTTGGTGTGGATTAAGTCCTGATGCATAGTAGTGGCCTTACATTGTGTTTTTACTGGAGGACATAATGTGTGTGGGGGAGGGGGGTATTTTGTTACTGCTGGCGCTGACTGAAACTACTGGTTTTAAATGTTTGTTAAAGAGACAGCGCCATCAGAAAGTAAAGACAGTGTTTCATGAAGCTTCATGTGGCCAGTATGGGGATTGAACCCATGACCTTGGTGTTATTAGCACCACACTCTGACCAACTGAGCTAACCGGCCCACTTTGGTGAAATAATTTGTATGTGACTTTAAATGTTTTCTATACAACAGCAAAACAAGATGTGAGCTTTTATTGTTTAGTGTAACGTAACAATCCTGAAAATATCTCCACTTCTAGTGGCGGCGTTCTCCTCCTTTCCTGAAGGACTTCATGTTTCACTCCAGCAGTTCTGATCCATCTGGAGCTTTATTTTCTTTTTAATTCCACATGGTGTCTGACTTTGGATGAGAAGGTTGAGGGTTCAAAGTCCCTTCATGGTTAGAAAAATCCATCATGAAGTGTGTGAAGTACCATGACAGAGCCTCACCATGGTTTCACCACATTTACTGGACTTCTGATGGAAAAGCTGCTTCTGCTAACCTCACAGTCATTCTGTCCTAAACTGCCCACATGTAGAAGTCATAGCACACTATTCCTTTCAGTTTTGATGTGCTTTTTACATCCATGCGCCCAAGCTAACATGCCAGCATGTTATTTTTAACATGCTAATATGTATGGGAGCTAACGTGTGCTATGTGAGTCAATGTGTACTGTGTGAAGACGTTTCAATAAAGTATTAATAATAGTCAAAAAAACTGTCAAGAAAATAATATTAATAGTGAAAAAGTATCAATAAATTACCAACTAGAGCTACGAGCTACACTCGGTAGAGCGAAGCTCTTCACCAATGCCACATTTCTTTAAGGAACCGAGTTAGCATCGCTAGCATGATAGCCATTAGGTTATCTTAATGCTAACTGGGTAGGCCAGGAAACTATAACACTGAGCCACGAGCTCCTCACGGCTTCCTGCAGCCAAATGACATCATTTTAGCCGCCACGCCCCTCAGTGCAGTCCTGTTCACGTGGACGTCACCGCTCCGTGTGCCTCCCAATTCTTCTGACTACACGGACGGAGACGTGAGGAAAAAAAGGTGGAGCTGAAGAGGAGGAAGACTGAAGACTTGGTTCTAAAGACACAAAAAGCATCAAGCTGCACCTCCACACTGAAAACACAAGATGTGACTCATAGACGTCAATTAGCTTCAGTGTCAGACTTCAACAGAGGGAACCTTTAATTTGAAACAATAGTTGATGCTCCGCTCTCCACTGCAGGATCACCTGCTGGTGTCACAGAGAAGAAGTCTACTTCTTCTGCTCTAATTTAATACTGCGGTGGAAGTGTGTTTGTGATGCACTGCCCCCTGCAGGTTGGGAGCAGGAGCCGCTGGATGAGAGAAATGAAAACGTTTAGTTGCATCATGGTGGTCCGTTTACACAACAACCATGCTTGAAGCCCTGAAAACAGGATTTTGTGAAAACGCTCCTCCATCTCCGTAGACGGTCCCTAAAAGTGTTCCTGAATTCAAAATGTGTCTCACAGTATATCTCATGTGTTTTGGAAGAGCATCCTCCAATTTCTCAATAAAACATGATTAATGCTGGAATGCTGTTGAAATATGTTTATGTCAACAAACTATCAATAGTCTCTGACCTGTAGTCACTTCATTTTCTAACAATTCTAACATTCCATACAAAGTGCTCCGTCAATATTTTTACATCTCAAGCAACCCATTGATCACTTTGACACTAAATCCCGACAGAAAACATGAAGAAAAGGAGGAGCAAAATAGGAGGTGGAGGTCAGGAGACGATATCATTTGGTGTCACAGAATCACAAATCAAGCTGTATCGAGTGTGATTGGGTGTTCAGCTAATGACAATTAAGGAAGACCCTCCCTTTGATCCTCCCACAATGAGAAAGCTCTGCTCTGTCACATGGCATTATGGGAGAAAGTATAATACAACTGAAAACACATGCTCTGCTGTCAGAAGTGGGATTTGAACCCACGCCTCCTGAAGAGATTGCAACCTGAATGCAGCGCCTTGGACCGCTCGGCCATTCTGACCTAAAAACAAGAAGCTCACATGTAGCCGAGGACGTTCTAGGTTCTCTAGTTCGTCTCATCTCACACCTTCACCCTGATGATGTTGTTTGGTCGTCCAAGAGTTTTCTCTCCAAGCCAACAATCAGGGACTACAAGCTCCAGTGGAGCTGCAGAAGCTACTGACGCTAGGAGGAGGAGGAGTGGAGCCATAGACCTATAGAGCTAGAATTATATAGAGGTTTATAAGCAGATATCTACTTCTAAATTTCTATGTGGTCTGTCTTCTGTGTTTTTGGTGTGTTTGGTGAGTCACAGCACCCCTAAAGGCCTGACATGTGTACTACATGCCCTGAAGCCTTGTGTTGAGCCGTGTTCATAGTGAGGTGTGGACAGAATTGTTTTGGAGAAGGCTGGGGAGAACAAAGATGTTTTTTTCGTCATGTGGATGAAACCTTACACTTGCAGGCCCAGCAGACGACCTTTGTCAGAGCAGAGAAGAAGCTCCTGAAGACTTTGAGTCACTTTGGTTGACGCTGGCAATCAAGACGCAACAAGAGGTGACACATTCTAAACACTTTGCTGGAGAACTAGACTTTTTGAAAAGTTCCATGGAAATTGTAAGAATGCAACTTTCTGAAAACGTTGTTGTTCTTGTTTATTTCACAGCAGCCACACGTCTGTAAAGCAGCGTTGTAACTTTTCAACTGCAGTTTATTTCTCCCCTCCAGTGCTTTCAGAAATACATTTCACTGAACTGATTCAGTAATAAAAGAGAGTTTTTGTATGAGCGGCCATGTTGGTCTGGTTTTAACTGCAGGAGTTGGTGCTTTTCGTGATGCGTTCAGGTGCATCACGTAAGCCTGCACTCCGACATTTCAACAAGCTGCGGTGCTCCTGCAGTAGCGATGCTACAAGTTAATGTGATTAAAACATGACTGATAGTTATTAGCGAGCTGGAACACGCATGCTCAGCACACGTCAGTGCTGAAGTTTGTGCAGTGCAGCTCCTCAACAGTTGGTCCAGGACGGTCGGCACAGCCCAAACTAGTTTCTTCAGCCACAAGGAGCTGGTCCAAGGAAATGATGTCATTTTGTTCAGCAGGATCCTGGAGTGCTGAACTTTCTTCTTCTTCTTATGGACGATGAATTGGCCTTTATCGTGTGAATGCTGAAGGCAATGCTTTGATCTGCAACAGACGCTGATCTCCTTTCATCCTATCAGAGTGAATCCTGATATGTGTGTGTGTGTGTGTGTGTGTGTGTGTGTGTGTGTGTGTGTGTGTGCGTGTGCGTGCGTGCGTGCGTGCGTGCGTGCGTGCGTGTGAGTGTGAGTGTGTGTGTGTGTGTGTGTGTGTGTGTGTGTGCGTGCGTGCGCGCGCGTGCGTGCGTGTGTGTGTGTGTGTGTTGGGGGGTCTCTTTGAGCGCCCCCCCCCCCCGGCCGTGTCCAGCAGCCATGCCAACATTAAAAAAGCAGCAACAGGAGGAGACTCTTGGTCTCTTCCTGTTACAAGAGTAAAAAGTGTTGTGACATCACAAGTCTCTCAATCACATCATATTGTCTGCCCAAGCTGCTGAACAGGAGTAGGGCCAATCAAAAGATTACCAGTCACTTTTTAGTTACTTTCAGCAGCTGCCGACAACATGCCCCCTGATCTCAACATCAAATCAGTGGTTTTTCTAAAAACTCAGTTCTGATCACTGCCTGGCCTCCTGCTGATCATATTTAACCTTTGACCTTCATTCTCTCTTCTATTTATATCTGACTCACTTTTATTATCACATTTTTACTACCACCATTTGTTTCTTGATTTCTTTTAGTGATTCTTAAAGCCAGGAAGTTTCCATTTTAAATGACTTTAGTTTTGTGTCTTTGATGTTTGTGATCTGCTTTTTTTCTACAAAAGTAAACAAGTGAATGAACATCCTCCAAGCTGAAAAGTAGAACTTCAAGATGGGAAATGGACTGTTTCCAGGTACAAAAGTATTTATTTGGAAAACTAAGGTGAAGCAAGACCCAGTCTCTCAGGAGACACGGGTTCAAATCCCAGTTGAAGCCATTGAATGGAATGCCTTGCTCAAACCAACAAGTCATGATTCACTCCCATCATTTATGGTCCTGATATGTTGGACACTTGTCACACCCTGTGAATTTCACCCCACTAAAACCTCCAGGCTCAAACTGGTCCAGTCCTACAACCAGGCTAATCAAGGTGATTGATGTGAAACACTGTGGACTCCACACATCTCCGTATCAACATGAGGATCAAACATCTGGACGGAAGACGCATGGCAAAAGACGAGACACTGCTCTCAGAGTGAGCTCATTCCTCACCTCTCAAGGAGAAGACACATTGATTTGAGGACATCTTGGCAGGAGACGACCTGTGACATGAGAGCCAATTGAAACTGATCAGGAAAAATGATCTCCTTTCAGAAGTCTGATATGAATGATGACATTCAAATCTGATGTTCAGACTGCAGTCAGTGTTTGTAAAGGATGACGATTAGGAAGGAGCAATTAATGTGCTGAATGTCTCCTTGAAAGTTGTACAAATGGGACTAAACCCATATTTGCCAGAGATGAACTGAGTTTTGGAGTTTAAAAAAAGCTTCCTCTGTGTTTCTGCCCAGTTTTGAACAGGGGACCTTTTGCGTGTGAAGCAAACGTGATAACCACTACACTACAGAAACTATGCATGAGACCAATAGGGTGGTAGAATTCTGAGATTAAAGGGGTCAGAGTCTGCAAAATTCTCTTTCTCATGGTTTTGCAGGAGTAATATGAATCCCAAAACCTGGAATTAGAGAGGAGTGAGTTCACTACTATCAAAACATTGAACAGATTCAATGTTTTATATATCAAAAACTATATACTATATACAGTATATAAAGCTTAATTTGTAATATTTATAATATATTTATTTGTATGAACAGCCATATACAATAAAATATATTAATACAGGCTGCGTTCTTATTTTTTTATCTGGATCAGTTGGTAGAGCATGAGACTCTTAAGCTCAGGGTTGTGGGTTCAAGTCCCACATTGGGCAGAGCTCTCTATTGAGACAGTGGTGTCCTTGAGCACAGAATGGTGGACTTGAGATGTGAACCTCACAGTTGAGAAGTCACCAGTGTGGATCTAGAGTAGCCTTGAGGGCCGTGGTCCTGCATGGTTTCAATGTCTCCTCACATTAACACAGCTGACAACAACGATTGGCTCGTCACCATGACAACTCAGCTGTGTTTGAACGTCCAGGACTGTGGCCCTTGAGGAGCAGAAAGGAGAAAGCCTGACTTTGCCTACCATCCACTGCATTGGCCAGGGTTCAGGCCCGAGGGTTATCAGGAACAACACACAGAAAACCTTACCCTCCCCTTTGAGGAATTGAACCCTGGTCTCCTCAAAAGGCAATACAGTAGGTTTAACCTGATGTAAAACCTTCCTGGAGCATGTTGTTGTGGCCGAGAGGTTAAGGCGATGGACTAGAAATCCATTGGGGTCTCCCTGCGTAGGTTCAAATCCTGCCAACAACGCTGCTCAATGCTTTCTCAAGGGTATTTGAAAGACTCCTTGTGGAGTCTTTTATAAAGTCAAACCTCTTAGTTGGAGACAACCTGCAATCAGAACAAAACCATGTTTCCACATGTGTGAATATTCAAAACTCTTTGTGAAAAACCTTCAACAAAAGTGGCTGAAGAAATCATTAATTGCACTTTGTGTTCATTCAGCAAACACATGGTTCCTCATGTCAAAACTTTAATCAGTCTTTCATTCCAGAGCTGAGACAACTGAACTCCACACATTTACTGGTGAGCAGTCACTTCTATGTTCAGTTTGGGAATTGAACCCAAGACCTCGGTGTTCTGAGATGAGAATTCCATGAATAGGTCAGACATATGCATGAGGAGAATGAAGCTCATATAAATGAATCATGAGACTCAAGAAGAGTCTTTGTGTAACAAAGTATTGAGCAGCGTTATTGTCAGGATTCAGACGCTGCATTGTAGCTCCTCCTTATGGAACCGTACCGATGTGCTAGCTACCACTACAGAGGGTGACGGTTGGTACACTGCACAAGCTGATGGGGTCAAAGGTCATGCTCTTGATCCACAGTGGCAACCTCTCCATTGTGAGACTCATAATTGAGGTGGCAATCCTACCATTTTGTTTTTGAGGACATCACTGTCTGAAAGCAAAGCCCAACGTGGGGCTTGAACCCACGACCCTGAGATTAAGAGTCTCATGCTCTACCGACTGAGCTAGCCAGGGAACTTGTTCTGTCCTCATGGAAGGTTCCCTGTAAAACCCTACACAGAAGACGTCCTGTTGACTGAGACTTGTTCACATTGTAAAAACTCCATTGTTGTCAGTGTGTCTGCTGCTGTTGTGTAAAAGTAAGACTTTTCTTGAACAGACAAGTTGTTGTCACTTGGAACGTTGTTGTGTAAATGGGATCTAAGACTCAGGTCAAAACCGACCCGTTAACATGTGACTGTCAGTCATTGAAATATCCATCAGTGTGTTATAGAAGGTATTCAAGTTTCAATAAGCAATACAGACACACTTTTAACTGTTGTGTTACAAAACATGAATTTTATTTTATTCTCAGTGTCAAAAACATGAGCAAGGCTTTTTCACAAAACATGTGAAAACAAGCATGCTGATCCTCTGAAACACACACACACACACACACACACACACACACACACACACACACACACACACACACACACACACACACACACACACACACACACACACACACACACAGAGAGAGATCAGGATTCACACTGATAGGATCAAAGGAGATCAGCGTCTGCTGCAGATCAAAGCATTGCCTTCAGCATTCACACAATAAAGGCCAATTCATCCTCGATAAGAAGGGCATTGGTCCACATATGATTGTAATGTTTTGTTTACAGGAAATCTGCAGGATGTTTGTCTGGAGAAAGGTTTAATTTCATATCAATCAAGAGACACTGCCTTCAATCTATTGGCACCAAGTCAAGTCCAGTGTTTTCACAATAAAAAATATTTAATAATACAAAGGAAGTTCAAACTAGAAGATTTGAACCTAAACTTACCTCAGACAGTGTCAAACCTCCTGAAGATCTCAGCACCAAAACCACATTCTAAAATCCTTTCAATCCTGTCATGTTCAAATACCACAATATCCCTTCAAGCTCCAAATGGGAAGAAGATCTCAACATCAACACAGACCCAACGCTTTGGTCACTAATCTGTAGAAACACATTCACAATGAGCAGAAACACCAATATACAGCTCAGACAATACAAGGTCCTTCACTAGTTCATTACAGGACAAAGATGTTCAAGATGGTCTCACTTCCTCTAACATATGTTCTAACTGCACAGCTGATCTCCTTGATACCTGTCTCCACTGTGATCTCCCTGATACCTGTCTACACTGTGATCTCCTTGATACGTATCTACACTGTGATCTCCTTGGTACCTGTCTACACTCTGATCTCCCTGCTACCTGTCTACACTGTGATCTCCTTGATACCTGTCTACACTGTGATCTCCCTGATACCTGTCTACACTGTGATCTCCTTGATACCTGTCTACACTCTGATCTCCCTGCTACCTGTCTACACTGTGATCTCCTTGATACCTGTCTACACTGTGATTTCCCTGATACCTATCTACACTGTGATCTCCTTGGTACCTGTCTACACTGTGATCTCCCTGATACCTGTCTACACTGTGATATCCTTGATACCTGTCTACACTGTGATCTCCCTGATACCTGTCCACACTGTGATCTCCTTGATAATGTGATCTCCCTGATACTTTTCTCCACTGTGATCTCCCTGATACTTGTGTACACTGTGATCTCCCTGATACCTTTCTACACTGTGATCTCATTGATACTTGTCTACACTGTGATCTCCTTGACACCTGTCTACACTGTGATCTCCTTGACACCTGTCTACACTGTGTTCTCCCTGATACCTGTCTACACTGTGATCTCCCTGATACCTGTCTACACTGTGATATCCTTGATACCTGTCTACACTGTGATCTCCCTGATACCTGTCCACACTGTGATCTCCTTGATAATGTGATCTCCCTGATACTTGTCTCCACTGTGATCTCCCTGATACCTTTCTACACTGTGATCTCCTTGATACTTGTCTACACTGTGATCTCCTTGACACCTGTCTACACTGTGATCTCCTTGATACCTTTCTACACTAGGATCTCCTTGATACCTGTCTACACTGTGATCTCCCTGATACCTATCTACACTGTGATCTCCTTGACACCTGTCTACACTGTGATCTCCTTGATACCTTTCTACACTAGGATCTCCTTGATACCTGTCTACACTGTGATCTCCCTGATACCTATCTACACTGTGATCTCCTTGACACCTGTCTACACTGTGTTCTCCCTGATACCTGTCTACACTGTGATCTCCCTGATACCTGTCTACACTGTGATATCCTTGATACCTGTCTACACTGTGATCTCCCTGATACCTGTCCACACTGTGATCTCCTTGATAATGTGATCTCCCTGATACTTGTCTCCACTGTGATCTCCCTGATACTTGTGTACACTGTGATCTCCCTGATACTTTTCTACACTGTGATCTCCTTGATACTTGTCTACACTGTGATCTCCTTGACACCTGTCTACACTGTGATCTCCTTGATACCTTTCTACACTAGGATCTCCTTGATACCTGTCTACACTGTGATCTCCCTGATACCTATCTACACTGTGATCTCCTTGACACCTGTCTACACTGTGTTCTCCCTGATACCTGTCTACACTGTGATCTCCCTGATACTTGTCTACACTGTGATCTCCCTGATACCTGTCTACACTGTGATCTCCATGATACCAACCTACACTGTGATCTCCCTGATGCCTGTCTACACTGTGATCTCCCTGATACCTGTCCACACTGTGATCTCCTTGATAATGTGATCTCCCTGATACTTGTCTCCACTGTGATCTCCCTGATACTTGTGTACACTGTGATCTCCCTGATACCTTTCTACACAAGTGAGGAAATGTATCAATGATGCACTTTTAATGTGAGGATCCACCGTTGAAATCCAAAGGCTTTTCAGAAACACGAGTTAGAACAATGTAAACTATTGCTGTGTGTCTATTCCACTGGAATGTTTTCTCCCTGTGAGGAAACACACTTTACACCGTTCTATAGCTCAGTTGGTAGAGTGGATCCTGGATTCATTTGTCAGAATCACTCTGAGCCGATGTTCATTCAAGACTTTTGAGGCGTTACAATGGAAGGAAAGTCCTCCTCAGGACGACGTCAACCAGGTGGATGGAGAGTCTTCACAGGAAGTTGAGGAAGTATGAGTGAGAACAATGGATCCCATGGTGGTCCAGTAGTAAGTACAGTGATTCTGATGTTAAGTTTCCATGAGTTCATGCAAAACCACCTGATACCTGATACTATGTGCTGAAATAGCTCAGCAGGGAGAGCGTTAGACTGAAGATCTAAAGGTCCCTGGTTCAATCCCAGGTTTCAGCAAAGACGACTGTAGTTTTCCTCCTCTCTCTTCATGAGCCTGACCTCATGAGGGTACCCCCACCTTCTGCTCATGTGATCTAATTGCAGTTATTTAAACACACACATAGCCACTTTTTTACATCTGAACCGCTAAGTTGTGCCGCTAAACCACTTCCTCATGACCACCAGAGTTCTAACTGGATGTTCCAGTTTCCTTTCCTTCAAAGTGACGAATGAACCTCCTCTTACCTTCACATGGAGGAACCAGGGGAGGAGGAGCCAGGGGGGGAGGAACCAGGGGAGGAGGAGCCAAGGGGGGAGGAACCAGGGGAGGAGGAATCAGGGGAGGAGGAGCCAGGGGGGGAAGAACCAGGGGAGGAGGAACACCGAAGATTAAAGTGCAGACTCACAGTTTACACTGAAACTTCTCCCAACGCTACACACCTGCTCACACACTCACACCTACACACCCCTAGCATGCACTGAGAGAGAGAGAGAGACAGAGAGAGAGAGAGAGAGAGAGAGAGAGAACTGTGTGTCCAGGACAGTGTACTGTCCTCAGACTGAACAGTGACACTCGTGAGGTGTGAAGCTGGAGCTGCTGGAGGAGGGCGGAGCTCCAAATTTTTTTTGCAGCCGAATTTTTTTTTGCAGCCGAATTTTTTTTTGCGGCTGAATTTTTTTTGCAGCAGAATTTTTTTTGCAGCAGAATTTTTTTTGCAGCCGAATTTTTTTTTGCGGCTGAATTTTTTTTGCAGCCGAATTTTTTTTTGCAGATGAATTTTTATACACATTGAATTTTTACACACTGAATATTTTTAGATGTTTTAGACAGCTTTTCAAATTCAAAGTCTGATTTCGATGGTAAAAAAATTCAGAGTTACAAATTCGAATTCAGAATCTGATGGCACAGTTTTCCTTCCATAGTATGTCCACATGAAGAAACATCCAGTACTCATGTTTTCCAGGCCTCGTTGGTGCAGTAGGCAGCGTCAGTCTCATAATGTGAAGGTGGTGAGTTGGATCCTCACACGGGGCAAGAGTTTTAGCTCTAATGCTGGATGTTGAACTAGAACGCTTGAAAGTCCACTCACTTTCTAGAACCACAGACAATCCAGTAATGCAAGTCAACTTTCAATGGGCCTGTTTCAGTGGCGGCTGGACAATAGAGGGCGCCAGAGAGCTGCCCTCCCTGGGGGTTTGAAGGTTTTTTTCTTTAATAAAACATGATTAAACTGGAATACTGTTGAAATATGTTCATGTCAACAAACTATCAATGGTTCCTGACCTGTATTCACTTCATTTTCTAACAAATTTCTAACATTCATTTTCCAACAATTTTCTAACAAATCACATTATTGATCTGATCTGGATCTGGGGCCTCATTTATAAAACCTTGCATAAGATTCCTACTAGAAATGTACGTGTTCCCAAAAGCAGGAAATAAAATGTGGATCATCAAAAGCGTGCGTACGCACATCCACACACACTTTCCTTTTATAGATCACAGTCCACCTGGAAGGTTGACGGTTCATCTCCTGCCCTCAACACGCCCACTTTCTACCATAAATGCTCAATGCAAAGAGCTTCGTCAATATTTCTGCATCTCAATCAGCCTGTTGATCATTTTGACTCTGAAGAAAAGATGAAGAAAAGGAATCTTGCAGAGACTGAGTAGTCATGGAGGAGGAGAGGAGATGATATTACTTGGTGTCACAGAATCACAAACCAAGCTGTCATCAGGGGTTCAACCAACCAAGGTAAGGCCTCCCTTTGACCGTACAATGATGCAGCTCTTGTCTGGCACCATGGCAGAACGCCTTCAAATGTTCATGTTTCAGAGAAACTCCAGCTTTGTAGTCCAGGCCTCTGGTCTCTGTAGTTCAGGTTCACTATGAAGAGCAGAAGATAAATGAAGAGGTGAAGTTTCTCCTGGAGGATCAATAAAGTATGTTTTCTTCTTTTATATCACACTGTCTCACATGAGACATGAACAAACAATATGAGCAATTCTTCACTCCCTGGTTTATGAGATGTTCCTGATCGCCCCCCAGTGGCTCCATGGTGTAATGGTTAGCACTCTGGACTCTGAATCCAGTGATCTGAGTTCAAATCTCAGTGGAACCTGACTTTTCATGAACAAAAACACAATGTGAGTAGATCTCTATCCTGCACTGAGTGCAAACACTGAAAATAACCACTGACAGCAATAATGACTCACAAGTAGTGATGCTCAATGAAGCCTCATGAACCACTTCTTTATTTTCTCACCACCAGATGGCACTGTTGGTTTGAAGGTTGACACTGAAGGACTGAAGCAGTGGAGTGTGTTTTAAACAGTGATGTGCAGTCAGGGGCAGCAGGTCTAGCACTGCTAGCCCTGTCAAAAATTATTAATCTTTTTAAATAATAATTTAAAAGTGATTCTAAAATCTGTGTCTGATAATCAATTAGTGACTTTAGCAACTTTATCCAGAAGACGACTGGTTCTATTGTGTGGAGCTCAAATCTCCTATGTCCTCTAAACACATCACAGCTCCTTTCCTCTGCTGGGGCTAGCAGTAGCTTCATTGCTAACCTCTGATGGAAGCTGGACGCTGCTATTGGCTTAAAATGTTGAGTGACAGTATCATCAGCCAATCAGATTCTGATGTGTTCTTGACAGAACGCTTTAGGGCCAGCAGAGTTTCTAGTGCTGGTCTGGGTGTGGTCATTGAAATGAGCTTGTCTGATTGGCTCATGGGCAGGTGGTGATGACTGTGTTATTATCTGCTACTCTGGAGTGATGGAGGCTGATTTAACATCAAGATCATGATACGATTGAAGATCTGCTTTGGGGAACTTTTTCAAGGTGCCTGTTTGCAGAAAAAATGTAAATTGTGAGTAGAAGAAGACCGACACAGAAATGAGGAGCGAACTCAGACCAACAAAGGCTTTGTGCAGCATTTTACAGCAGGATGATTTAATCTACAAGTGATGGTGATGCTAGTTTGTTTTTGACTTTCTCTGGATTAGATTGGTGCTGCTGTTGGCAGTTGGTGGTGTTTTTGATTGTAAAGTGGTGTTTCCCATACAATGGTGACACAGACAAAGTGTGCATGCATGACAGTCGTGTGTCAACCTGTTGGAAACACTGGAGAATGATGTGATGGTGAAGCTGCTCAGTGGAGTCTTGATGTGTTGTGCTTGTTGATCAGCTGTCATGTTGGTGTGGATTAAGTCCTGATGCATAGTAGTGGCCTTACATTGTGTTTTTACTGTAGGACATAATGTGTGTGGGGGAGGGGGGTATTTTGTTACTGCTGGCCCTGACTGAAACTACTGGTTTTAAATGTTTGTTAAAGAGACAGCGCCATCAGAAAGTAAAGACAGTGTTTCATGAAGCTTCATGTGGCCAGTATGGGGATTGAACCCATGACCTTGGTGTTATTAGCACCACACTCTGACCAACTGAGCTAACCTGCCCACTTTGGTGAAAACAATTTGTATGTGACTTTAAATGTTTTCTATACAACAGCAAAACAAGATGTGAGCTTTTATTGTTTAGTGTAACGTAACAATCCTGAAAATATCTCCACTTCTAGTGGCGGCGTTCTCCTCCTTTCCTGAAGGACTTCATGTTTCACTCCAGCAGTTCTGATCCATCTGGAGCTTTATTTTCTTTTTAATTCCACATGGTGTCTGACTTCGGATCAGAAGGTTGAGGGTTCAAAGTCCCTTCATGGTTAGAAATTTCCATCATGAAGTGTGTGAAGTACCATGACAGAGCCTCACCATGGTTTCACCACATTTACTGGACTTCTGATGGAAAAGCTGCTTCTGCTCACCTCACAGTCATTCTGTCTTAAACTGCCCACATGTAGAAGTCATATCACACTATTCCTTTAAATTTTGACGTGCTTTTTACATCTCTGCACCGAAGCTAACATGCCAGCATGTTATTTTTAACATGCTAATATGTATGGGAGCTAACGTGTGCTATGTGAGTCAATGTGTACTGTGTGAAGACGTTTCAATAAAGTATTAATAATAGTCAAAAAAACTGTCAAGAAAATAATAGTAACAGTGAAAAAGTATCAATAAAATACCAACTAGAGCTACGAGCTACACTCGGTAGAGCCAAGATCTTCACCAGCACTTCACCATTTCTTTAAGGAACCGAGTTAGCATCGCTAGCATGATAGCCATTAGGTTATCTTAATGCTAACTGGGTAGGCCAGGAAACTATAACACTGAGCCACGAGCTCCTCACGGCTTCCTGCAGCCAAATGACATCATTTTAGCCGCCACGCCCCTCAGTGCAGTCCTGTTCACGTGGACGTCACCGCTCCGTGTGCCTCCCAATTCTTCTGACTACACGGACGGAGACGTGAGGAAAAAAAGGTGGAGCTGAAGAGGAGGAAGACTGAAGACTTGGTTGTAAAGACACAAAAAGCATCAAGCTGCACATCCACACTGAAAACACAAGATGTGACTCATAGACGTCAATTAGCTTCAGTGTCAGACTTCAACAGAGGGAACCTTTAATTTGAAACAATAGTTGATGCTCCGCTCTCCACTGCAGGATCACCTGCTGGTGTCACAGAGAAGAAGTCTACTTCTTCTGCTCTAATTTAATACTGCGGTGGAAGTGTGTTTGTGATGCACTGCCCCCTGCAGGTTGGGAGCAGGAGCCGCTGGATGAGAGAAATGAAAAAGTTTAGTTGCATCATGGTGGTCCGTTTACACAACAACCATGCTTGAAGCCCTGAAAACAGGATTTTGTGAAAACGCTCCTCCATCTCCGTAGACGGTCCCTAAAAGTGTTCCTGAATTCAAAGTGTGTCTCACAGTATATCTCATGTGTTTTGGAAGAGCATCCTCCAATTTCTCAATAAAACGTGATTCAACTGGAATACTGTTGAAATATGTTTTTGTCAACAAACTATCAATAGTCTCTGACCTGTGTTCACTTCATTTTCTTACAATTCTAACATTCCATACAAAGTGCTTCGTCAATATTTTTACATCTCAATCAACCCATTGATCACTTTGACACTAAATCCCGACAGAAAACATGAAGAAAAGGAAGAGCAAAATAGGAGGTGGAGGTCAGGAGATGATATTATTTGGTGTCACAGAATCACAAATCAAGGTGTATGGAGTGTGATTGGGGGTTCAGCTAATGACAATTAAGGAAGACACTCCCTTTGATCCTCCTACAATGACACAGCTCTGCTCTGCCACATGGCATCATGGGAGAAAGTATAATACAACTGAAAGCACATGCTCTGCTGTCAGAAGTTGGATTTGAACCCGCACCTGAACACATCGCCTTAGACCCCTCGGCCATTCTGACCCAAAAACAAGAAGCTCACATGTAGCCGAGGACGTTCTAGGTTCTCTAGTTCGTCTCATCTCACACCTTCACCCTGATGATGTTGTTTGGTCGTCCAAGAGTTTTCTCTCCAAGCCAACAATCAGGGACTACAAGCTCCAGTGGAGCTGCAGAAGCTACTGACGCTAGGAGGAGGAGGAGTGGAGCCATAGACCTATAGAACTAGAATTATATAGAGGTTTATAAGCAGATATCTACTTCTAAATTTCTATGTGGTCTGTCTTCTGTGTTTTTGGTGTGTTTGGTGAGTCACAGCGCCCCTAAAGGCCTGGCATGTGTACTACATGCCCTGAAGCCTTGTGTTGAGCCGTGTTCATAGTGAGGTGTGGACAGAATTGTTTTGGAGAAGGCTGGGGAGAATAAAGATGTTTTTTTCGTCATGTGGATGAAACCTTACACTTGCAGGCCCAGCAGACGACCTTTGTCAGAGCAGAGAAGAAGCTCCTGAAGACTTTGAGTCACTTTGGTTGACGCTGGCAATCAAGACGCAACAAGAGATGACACATTCTAAACACTTTGCTGGAGAACTAGACTTTTTGAAAAGTTCCATGGAAATTGTGAGAATGCCACTTTCTGAAAACGTTGTTGTTCTTGTTTATTTCACAGCAGCCACACGTCTGTAAAGCAGCGTTGTAACTTTTCAACTGCAGTTTATTTCTCCCCTCCAGTGCTTTCAGAAATACATTTCACTGAACTGATTCAGTAATAAAAGAGAGTTTTTGTATGAGCGGCCATGTTGGTCTGGTTTTAACTGCAGGAGTTGGTGTTTTTCGTGATGCGTTCAGGTGCATCACGTAAGCCTGCACTCCGACATTTCAACAAGCTGCGGTGCTCCTGCAGTAGCGATGTTACAAGTTAATGTGATTAAAATATGACTGATACTTATTAGCGAGCTGGAACACGCATGCTCAGCACACGTCAGTGCTGAAGTTTGTGCAGTGCAGCTCCTCAACAGTTGGTCCAGGACGGTCGGCACAGCCCAAACTCATTTCTTCAGCCACAAGGAGCTGGTCCAAGGAAATGATGTCATTTTGTTCAGCAGGATCCTGGAGTGCTGAACTTTCTTCTTCTTCTTATGGACCATGAATTGGCCTTTATTGTGTGAATGCTGAAGACAATGCTTTGATCTGCAATAGACGCTGATCTCCTTTGATCCTATCAGAGTGAATCCTGATCTGTGTGTGTGTGTGTGTGTGTGTGTGTGTGTGTGTGTGTGTGTGTGTGTGTGTGTGTGTGTGTGTGTGTGTGTGTGTGTGTGTGTGTGTGTGTGTGTGTGTGTGTGTTTCAGAGGATCAGCAATTTGTGATTATCCAGAAACAATCGCTCCAAAGGCAGTCTCTTTTCCACTCCCTCTCCGTCGGGGTACCAGGACCATGGAACGGGTCTGAGTTTGAGGAGCTGATTGGTCAGTGGTTTACTACACGCCCTCAATGTTTTAATATGTCGACTGGATGAATCCTCTGCTGTCAGTGTGGTCAGCTTTTCATGTTGGTTGTGAAAGAGCAGATGTGAGGCAGGGGGAGACCGGGGCTCAGGACTTTGCATCACCTTGGAGCTTTCTGTTAGCAGCATAGCGTTAGCGTGTTGGGGGTGTACGCCGCACGCCAAGTCTGTCTTTGCATCGCATCTGTGGTTTCTGTTCAAACACGATGCAGCAGCGGCAGTTATGTGAATCATTAACAAAAGTCATAACAACGTCTTCCTGATGTTCTTTTTGTGTCTGTGCTCCAGCAGTGCAGGACGAGTTATTCAGTAAAAAACTGAGACGCTGTCACATGGTGGAGGGGCGGAGCTACGCCGTACTGCACCTTACAGACCATTTCCTGTTTCACTTGTTAACAAATCACATTATGGATCTGATCTGGATCTGAGCTGAATTTGGCCAAAAAGAGACGGAATGAACGGCTTGAACTTCACAAATAAAAGTGAACTCTTTTTCTACAATCATTCATTGCTACAATAAATGGAGCAGTTTTTTTCTCAGGGTTTCCAATGGGAGTTTTGGTTTGATCTCTACGACATTCCTAGAGAGATCACACCATGGCTGTGGAGGACATTGGTCATTTTAGTGACTGGAGGTGGCGCTAGAGAGCACATTGTTATAGAATTAAAGGTTAAATGAATTAATGTTGTGAGGCACTGCTGGGATTTGAACCCAGGATCTCCTGTTTACTAGACAGGCACTTTGACCAGCTAAGCCACAGCGCCTCCTGCAGGGCATTTTTAGTGCTGCTTTACCTGGTGTCAGATGTTCTGCAAACACATCTTTACATTTGATCACAGTCTGAAAAAGATGGAGAAAAAAACACATTATACTAGTGGTTATACTTCCTGTCATGGTGCCAGAGCACAGCAGCCTAATTTTGCGAGTTTCAAAGGGAGGGCCTATGATATGAATGATGACATTCAAATCTGATGTTCAGACTGCAGTCAGTGTTTGTAAAGGATGACAATTAGGAAGGAGCAATTAATGTGCTGAATGTCTCCTTGAAAGTTGTACAAATGGGACTAAACCCTTATCTGGCAGAGTTGAACTGAGTTTTGGAGTTTAAAAAAAATCCAAAACACTGTTCAACTGTCATTCAACTGTCATTCAGCTTCACCTTAGTTTTCCATATAAATACTTTATGTACCTGAAAACAGTTCATTTCCTATGTTGAAGTTTTACTTTTCAGCTTGGAGGATGTTGATTCAGTTGTTTAATTTTGGAGGAAAAACGCAGAATACAAACATAAAAGACACAAAACTAAAGTCATTTAAAATGGAAACTTGCATTCCATTAAGAATCAATAAAAGAAATCTCCATGGCAACATACCCTGCTCTCCTTTGATCTCCATGAGGAGCCTCTCTCATCTGCTGAATTGACTCAACAGGAGGTAATGAGACACTGATGGACTCTGCTGCTCTCTGATTATGTAACTAAACACACCTGTGAGCTTCAAGATTTTTATGTTGAGATCAGGGGACATGTTTTCAGCAGCTGATGAAAGTAACTAAACAGCTACTTGTAATATAACTTAGTTGCTTTTACAAACAAGTAATCAGTAAAATAACTGTTTTAAATGAGTGACTAGTAATCAGATTATTTTTTCAAGGTAACTGTGACAACACTGCTCAGTTCTCATGTTAGATTTTTAAAACACCTTCGGACCCTTCCATCACTTTGTATGGGACGTTGTTTTGCTGGTTTTTTTAATTGTGATATCTGAATCATTAACAAAAGTATTCTCTTCTACTGAAAGAGGAAAGGAGGGAATTTCATACATCCTACCCTGAGTGCAGTGCACAAGCGTATGCAAGATTAACACACACATGCACGCACGCACGCACACACTAGAAGTGCAGCAGTAGTTCTTCCTGCTCTATGGCAAACAGAACTGACAGTCCAAACAGAAACAGACTCTCAGATTGGACAGTGTTTTGTAGAAGGTGAACTCCACCCTGAGTCCTGCAGCCACCAGGCCTCTGAAAACCTGCAGAGCATCATCAGACCTGCACCCTGGCTTCTGTTGGCCGTGATAACCAGATTCCCATTTTGGCTTGTCCTATGAGGAAGTTGACCAGACAGATGTTACTGCGTTGGGCTGCAGAGTACTTTGGTCCAAATATGAAGAGGGTACTGTGGAAACCATGGTCTAACTGGTCAACCACTGCTGCAGCAGAGCAAAGAGGGAACTCAGTCTCTGACAGTGCAGTCAGATGGAGCTCTGTGAAAAGTGAATAAAGCCCCGGAGATGTATCCACGGCATGAAGCTTGTTAATCTTTAAAAATCCATATATTAACCACGTCATTGTATAAGCTGCAGGGTAGTGTAGTTAACTTTTGACATTTGTGGTTACACTATTTATGGATTTGTGTGTCCATCCCAATGTTAAACTCATTCCTACAGGATTGATTCCTTGGGTTTTCAGTTAGCATCTCCTTGCTAACTCTGGTTCGTTATGAGTTCTGGAGGAATGTTTCAGTCGTGTGCTATAATAACATGAATCGACCAGTGTGGGATTTCAACTCACACATGGAGAGCACAATGAATCAGCAGTCCTTCACCTGAACCCATCCTGCTGCACTGCTTGAAACAGCGCCTCCATGTGGTGATATCAGAATGGATATAATCTATATACAGTATTCAAATGAAAAGTCTGTCTTGAAGTGTCTCTCTGTGCACAGCCAAAGCTCTCGTCCCTGGGTGGGCTCGAACCACCATCCTTTCAGTTCGCTAGCCGATTGCGCCACAGAGACTGATTCTTGCAGAAAGTGGGTGTGTCTTTGAGTTTTAATCAAATTGTTCAAAGAGCAATTCCAACTGAGCTCACCAGCCCACTTTGGTGAAAACATTAACTCAAGATGTGAACTTTTATCGTTTAGTGTTTCTCACATGCATTGGTTTTATTTCCCATTGCCCCTGAAGGCAACACACACACTCACCACCACACCACAGATGCACACACAATCATGTCCAAACTCCACTTCCGGGTTAACTTCAGTGTGCGTTCCATAACGTAACGTAACAATCCTGAAAATATGAGGAATTTAGGGCTGGTCTTTGATCAGTCCATGTCACTGGAGCAACATTGTAGACAGCTGGTAAAAAACTGCTTTTTCCAGTTGTGTAACGTCTCCAAGCTCAGGTCCATGATGTCCAGAGAAGAGCTTGAAATGATTGTCCATGACGGTCTGGGCAGAACTTGTTAATGGTTCCATGTACTGGCTTGAAAACTTGTGACGACAACATTTCAGCAGCCATTGCCGTGACCCGGATTCGAACCGGGGTTGCTGCGGCCACAACACAGAGTACTAACCACTATACGATCACGGCTCCTGGATGCACTGCTGGGATTTTGTCTTGGCCTCATTGGCGCCCTCCTCAGGTTGCTCCTCACACTCTTGTTGTCCTGCTGGTCCCTCAATCTGAAAGACCAGGATTTCTTTCAACCCTAACCCTAACCCTAAAAACACACATTGGAAAACTGACAGATCCGTAAATAGTTTAACCACAATGTCACACATTAACTACACTACTTTCTGGACTATAAGCCCTTACTTTTTCCACGTGCTTTGATCCCTGCAGCTTATATAATGACTTATATGATGACGTGGTTATTATATGGATTTGTAAGGATTAACAGGCTTCATGCCGTGGATACATCTCCGGGGCTTTATTCACTTTTCACAGAGCTCCATCTGACCCACCACCTGACCCCCCCACATGCTTCTCCTGAGCCCATGGGAGGCTCATAGTCTCAGCAACACAACCTGGGCGTGTGGAGCCTCACCCCCGGAGCTCTGCCCTCCTCCAGCACCTCCAGCTTATTATCACTGGAACTGAGTGACTTTCTTATACAAAGTTGCTCAAAGTCAGGCTTCCTCCTGTCTGGTGCTCATGGCTAATTTGCATATTGCAGGACTGACTCCAGGAGACTCTAACCTTCAGTTGTGGATGAAGTTCATCTGCAGATACTTCTGGACCAAAACCCTTGAGTTATGACCTCCTGCTGTGATTGAACCAGTATTTAAAGCTTGTAGCTCACAGGTGTGTAAAGTTACATAATCAGAGAGCAGCAGAGTCCATCAATGTCTCATTACCTCCTGTGGATTCAATTCAGCAGATGAGAGAGGTATCTCATGGAGATCAAAGGAGAGTGTCTGATGACACATGGTGATTGCCTGGAAGAATATTTGGATGCTTTTCTTTGTCACTTAGATCAGCTTGCTTCAGTCTGCCTCTGATCCTCAGCAGTGTCATTTTTGATATTCCAGCTTAATCCAAGACTTCACTGTGTGGGTACACGTCTCCATCTAAGTCAAGATCTTTCATGTTCTTTGCATGATCCTCTGCTGGAAACGCTCTCAAGATGTCTTTGCTATTGGATGTGATCTGCTGAAGTCTCAAGTTAGATTCTGAGAGAGATGCTTGGGTTTTCTGGAGCAGAGAAATTGTCTCTTCCTCTGTTGATGTGGAAACAAGACCATCGTCTACATAGAACTCACGCTCTACAAAGAGTCTGGTGTCAGAACTGTACTTTTAAGAGAGCATATTGATATGGTTCGAGCCCAACATTGGGCTTTACTTTCAGACAGTGGTGTCCTCAAGAACAAAATGGTAGGATTGACATCTGAAGCTCTCTCTTATGAGTCTTCCAGTGGAGAGGTCACCACTGTGGAGCAGGGGTGTCAAAAGCCCTGTTTCCACCGCACAAAAAGAACTGGGATAGAACGGTATAGTCCAGTGTTTTTCAACCTTTTTTGAGCCAAGGCACACTTTTTTCTTTGGAAAAATCTCGAGGCACACCACCACCCGAAAATGTTCAAATGTTAAACTGTGTAGCCTCTATTAACAATATAAAGTCATTCTCATCCATGCTTTATCAACAGGAATCAAATAAATACAGAAAAAAGTATTTCCCAATTTCTTTTTTTTATTGTGACTCACTCAGTGTGAAACCTGGACCTGATGGATGAAGAGCTGAGATCCTGGTTTTCAAAAACGTCTCCATCACTGTCACTGACACAGTACTTTGATACAAGATGGTAGCAGGAGGTGGAGATTAACCAAACTGACGTCTGTTAAGTTTCATTTCACCGACAAAGTTCTGTACTGCCATCTAGTGGTGAAGAGTATTGTAGCGATCACGGAGTTGGTCACTGCAGGGCATGATGGGAGTTCAGGTTAAGTGTTGCCGGAGGTTATTGAGGGTTACTGTTGGGGTTGTGTTGGGTTATTTATACACGATTACTCTGCACACTGCTCTCACAGCTGACAGTGTTTGTGAGAGTAAATGTTTTTTTAGAAAAAAATGTGAAATTGGATAATTTCCCACGGCACACCTGACTATATCTCGCGGAACACCAGTGTGCTGCGGCACAGTGGTTGAAAAACACTGGTATAGTCTGTTACGGTTCACGTTTCCACTGCAGGAATTTGTGATTTTCCAGAAAGAATCACTCCAAAGGCAGTTCCTTTTCCACTACCTCTCTTTCAGGGTACCAGGACCATGGAACAGGTCTGAGTTTGAGGAGCTGATTGACCCTCAATATTTTAATGTGTCGGCTGGATGAATCCTCTGCTGTCAGTGTGGTCAGCTTTGCACTAGTTTTTTTTTTTTTCTTTTCTTTAGTGCTCAACTTTAGTGTTTGTGGTGAAAGAGCAGACTTGAGGCAGGGGGAGACTGGGGCTCGGGATTTTGCATCGCGTTGGAGCTTTATGTTTGCAGCATAGCGCTCGCCGTGGTGTGGATGCGCGTCTGGGACACGGGAGCTGATCGCGCTCCGGTAGCTCTGCTTCCCAGAGGCGGTCAGCGTTCTGTTCAACCGCGGTCAGTGCCGCTATATCGCGGGGACGGACCACGGAAGCAATGAAGAGAAACTCGGAGCTCGGAGCCTCAGTGGAGTGGAGCTCCTGCGTTTTAGCAGAAAGCTCAAGACTCCCGTGTCTGTGCCTCCGCCAACCAGGGCGAACGCTCCGGTGACTTGCCCTGCACCCAAGAGCTCAAGTGCTGGGCAAGTCGCTGGAGCGTTCACTCTCTCAGAACAAACACGGAAGTTGAGGCTGCAGCGCTGCCGCTGCAAAAAATAACCGCTGCAAAAAATAACAGGTTTTTTTTGCCGCAGCAAAAAAAACCAGTTAACTAAACAACAAGTGCAAATTGGAGGATGTAAACAACAACAGAGGATTCATAAGATCTAGATCTGACGACTTTCTTTTCTGTTGTAACGTCACATATCTGCGGAGCTCTTAAGCCCCGCCCACTTTTTAAGCTCCTCTCTGCAGTGGAAACGAGTACCGGACCAGAGCTCCGGCTTCGCTTTGCCATACCGCTCCGTACCTCTCCGCTCTGTCCCCGCACTTTTGTGCAGTGGAAATGGTGCTAAAGAGCCACGTATAGTGCTAACCCCCTTTTAGCACCAGTGTTTATGAGTTCATCATGAAACCCTGATTTGACCCTTCAGAAGTTACTAAGGCCACATTTAGAAATAAATACATAAATAGCTTTTTCTACAATCATTCATTAATACAATAAATGGAGCAGTTTTTTTCTCAGGGTTTCCAATGGGAGTTTTGGTTTGATCTCTACGACATTCCTAGAGAGATCACACCATGGCTGTGGAGGACATTGGTCATTTTAGTGACTGGAGGTGGCGCTAGAGAGCACATTGTTATAGAATTAAAGGTTAAATCAATTAATGTTGTGAGGCACTGCTGGGATTTGAACCCAGGACCTCCTGTTTACTAGACAGGCACTTTGACCAGCTAAGCCACAGCGCCTCCTGCAGGGCATTTTTAGTGCTGCTTTACCTGGTGTCGGATGTACTGCAAACACATCTTTACATTTGATCACAGTCTGAAAAAGATGTAGAAAAAAACACATTACAATTTTCATTACAGGCTGTCACTGTCACAGGGTCTAAAGTTAGATTTACTTTGTTTTACATAATAACTGTCAGATTACAAACAACATTGAGAGTCTGTTTCTTGATCTATGATCATATTTCATATTCTGATGCTTCAAAGTGTGAAAGTTGTGTGAAAGTATTAGAGTCTCATGCTCTAGTGACTGAGCTGGTCAGGCTACTTGTTCTGTAGTGATGAAGGACGAGTGTAAAATCCTCCACTGAAGACCTTCAGGACCACGGTTGACTGTGACTTGCTCACATTGTGGAAACTATTTGAAGCTACATCCACAGTTGCTATGGAAACAGGAGCAGAACCAGAACTCTTTCAGAACCATGACATCATCACAAGAACAGCTGATATTGCAGAAAGCCTCATTTTAAAAGAAACAATAGCACTTGGATTCATTGTTCGGAGGAGAGAAGGACAATCAAGCAACAGCTGCTGAAAAATAGACACAAGTTCAACACAATGTGAGCTTCAACTTGTCAGCCTTCTGTTGGTGATTTTCATGGACAGGGTGTCGAGGTGCAGCTGTGGCCAGAGGAGACAACAAGTCAATGAGGCTGACAGTAAGGTAAGGCTCTATACTTGCTATTTCACTGGACTTACACTTTCTTACAGGCCTTGTTTTCTTACTGGGAAGAGAAAATCCCTGCTGACTTCACACACTTGTGATCTGAAGTCAGATCCTGAAAACCTGAACTGTCACTAGCAGAGGATGGTTTCGATCCATCGACTTCTGGGTTATGGGCCCAGCACGCTTCCACTGCGCCACTCTGCTTAGTGCATGACTGCTTCTTCCCAAATCAACTTTCCTTGTAGGATCTAGTTTCCCACTGAGGTTCTGGTTTAGGTGTATGAGGGACATGAAAGTCTACTTGAATTGATCCCCCAACCATTTACTGGAGCACCATGTGTTTCCAGTGTGGTTTTGGACTTGTTGACAGTGTTGGCTTGGAGAGAAAATTCTTGGACGACCAAACAACATCATCAGGGTGAAGGTGTGAGATGAGATGAACTAGAGAACCCAGAACGTCCTCGGCTACATGAGACCTGGAGTCGCTACTGCCGAGGACCTCAGGGCCCATGAGGGTCGATATGATGGCTACTCTAGATCCACACTGGTGACTTCTCAACTGTGAGGTTCAGATATCAAGTCCACCATTCTGTCCTCAAGGACACCACTGTCTCAATAGAGAGCTCTGCCCAATGTGGAACTTGAACTCACAACGAGAACAGAAATTGAAAAGTCAACGGATGTAGCTCAGTGGTAGAGCGCATGCTTAGCATGTATGAGATCCAGGGATCAATCCCCAGATCCTCCAAACTTTATGTCTCTAGCAGAAAGTAGATTAATAGTGATTTAGTGTCTCTTGATTGTTGTGATATGAAACATTTCTCCAGACAAACAGCTAGCAAACCCGTAAAAAAAACTTCACTATCAACTTAATCGTCCTACTTTCTTACTTAGGACGTTGCTGCAGCAGAACGTTCTCCACGGCTAATGCTGGAGGATGTTCCTGCAGCAGAGCGTTCTCCACAATTACAGTGAACCTTCCAGAAGTACAGAAAAGGGTGCCTGGCTAGCTCAGTCGGTAGAGCATGAGACTCTTAATCTCAGGGTCGTGGGTTCGAGCCCCACGTTGGGCTTTACTTTCAGACAGTGGTGACCTCAAGAACAAAATGGTAGAATTGACATTTGAAGCTCTCTCTTATGAGTCTTCCAGTGGAGAGGTCACCACTGTGGATCTAGAGCACGTGTCAAACTCCGGTCCTCGAGGGCTGCAGCCCTACATGATTTGCATGTCTCCCTGCTTCCACACAGCTGATTGCAATGAGCAGCTCGTTATCTGGCTTTGTGCTGAATGTGGTGATGAAGCATCAGGACATTCAGGGGAGGGAGACGTGGAAAACGTGCAGAGCCTCGGCCCTCCAGGATCTGAGTTTGACACCCCTGATCTGCATGACCTTTGATCCCATCAGCTCCCTGGGAGCTTCACTGTGTCACCAACTCCTTCATACTCAGTGTCTCATTTCTACCCTGCACTATGTGCTGCTACGTTATGATCCAGTCCAGGTTTTCATGTGTTTTCACTCATTAAAGTTGTGCAGTGTACCAAAAGTACCGTACCAACCGTCACCCTCTGTAGTGGTAGCTAGCACATCGGTACGGTTCCATAAGGAGGAGCTACAATGCAGCGTCTGAATCCTGACAATAACGCTGCTCAATACTTTGTTACACAAAGACTCTTCTTGAGTGTCATGATTCATTTATATGAGCTTCATTCTCCTCATGCATATGTCTGACCTATTCATGGAATTCTCATCTCAGAACACTGAGGTCTTGGGTTCAATTCCCAAACTGAACATAGAAGTGACTGCTCACCAGTAAATGTGTGGAGTTCAGTTGTCTCAGCTCTGGAATGAAAGACTGATTAAAGTTTTGACATGAGGAACCATGTGTTTGCTGAATGAACACAAAGTGCAATTAATGATTTCTTCAGCCACTTTTGTTTTAGGTTTTTCACAAAGAGTTTTGAATATTCAGACATGTGGAAACAAGTAAATTGTTTTTGGTTCTGGGAAATGTGTGTGTGCTTCTGGGAATGATGAAATATTTGTGACGAAAAGGTTTTTGCTTTTGTGCTGCTGAGTTTCTCTTGTGTGTGTTTTGTCTTGGAATATGAATTCATTACTATGACAAGTCAAGTAGGTCTGCATACCATAGCTTGATTTTTCTCTGAGGAGAACCTGTATTCAGGGGACTCTTGTCCTTGGATTCAAGGTTGTCTCCAAATCAGAGGTTTAACTTTATAAGACAATCTACAAGGAGAATCTTTCAGAAACCATCACAAAGCATTGAGCAGGGTTGTTGGCAGGATTCGAACCTACGCAGGGAGACCCCAATGGATTTCTAGTCCATCGCCTTAACCTCTCGGCCACAACAACATGCTCCAGGAAGCCTTTTGAGGAGACCAGGGTTCAATTCCTCAAAGGGGAGGGTAAGGTTTTCTGTGTGTTGTTCCTGATAACCCTCGGGCCTGAACCCTGGCCAATGCAGTGGATGGTAGGCAAAGTCAGGCTTCCTCCTGTCTGGTGCTCATGGCTAATTTGCATATTGCAGGACTGACTCCAGCAGACTCTAACCTTCAGTTGTGGATGAAGTTCATCTGCAGATACTTCTGGACCAAAACCCTTGAGTTCTGACCTCCTGCTGTGATTGAAACTCCAGTATTTGAAGCTTGTGGCTCACAGGTGTGTTTAGTTACATAATCAGAGAGCAGCAGAGTCCATCAATGTCTCATTACCTCCTGTGGATTCAATTCAGATGAGAGAGGCTCCTCATCGAGATCAAAGGCGATCAAAGGAGAGTCTCTGATGAGCAATGTGGACACATGGTGAATACCTGAAAGAATGATCTTTGTAAGGACATCGAGGAAGATTGTTTAATGAACCTCTCAGGATTGAGTAGCTTGTCCTTTTGTGTCATGACACAACTTGTCACTTGTGATCAGATTTCTACATCAAAATCTGGACTGATGAGCTCAAAAGTCTCATGTTGCTCACTGGTTTTCTGTGGTTTGTACAAGAATGCTGGTCCTGTGAGCCAGTTGGTTCTGGTTAGCTGTGAGGCTTGGACTAACCTAGAAGCATGGTCAGCTGGGTTATGTTCTGAAGGAACATACTTCCATTGGTTTGGTTCTGTGGTCTGGCTGATTCTTGGTACCCTGTTGTGGACGTACACATGGAAACTCTTGGACTGATTATGAATGTAGTCCAGCACCACCTGTCTGTCACAGTAGAAGGTAGTTGCAACAAGTTGGATGTCGACCTCTTGAACAATAAACTGGTGAATTGTGTTTTTGGTTCTGGGAAATGTGTGTGTGCTTCTGGGAATGACGAGAAGGTTTGGGCTTTTGTGCTGCAGGAACCAGGTTTTGTGTTTTAGCAATCGAGAAAAACTGGAATTCAGACCCAAAGTTTTATCCACAAGATGAAACAGAGTGGCGCCGTCATAACAATGTGTAGAAATTTGGGTTACAAGGGCATCGACACGTTATTGGTTTGTGTCCCCAACTCTGATGTTGGAGGTTGGGGGTTCGACTCCCAGCTGAGTTTTTGTTTTCCTGCTGGTTCCTGTCAGGACTCACTGCAGTATTTTATCTCAGTTGAAGACTTCAACATTTGAAATTCTGCTGGTCATGCAGTAGATACTGAGACTGATGACATCACAGTGATGTCAGAAAGTAGCTCTTGCTGTGTTGCCATGGTAACTGTTGATCATAGAATGAGTTCACTCAGCTCAGCACAGTTTTACCTCCAGTCTGGTTCTTCTGTCTGCCACAGACATGGTGGACTGAAATTCACTAGCAGGTTTTAAAATAGACCTTTTTAAGAAACTCAGACCAACTTGTTACTGCAGAAGAGTTTTAGGGCCACTCATGAGGAAATAAAATAGGAGTTAGTTTATTATCATGCAACTTGATAAAGAGTCAAAAAAACATTGTTGAGATATTTTGTCCATAAAACACTTGGTGTGGTCGAGAGTGGTGATATTTTCACACTCTGACAGTTTACAGTTGTAAAATGTTGATATGGAGCCTTTCTTCAAAGGCTCAGATGAAAGCAGTTCTTCTAAGACACTGTCAGGGGGCTGGCTAGGAAAGGACCGGAATGTGGTCTTAACAAGATTTCAAATATAAAAGAACTGTCAGAAAAAAATTCAAAAAAGAAAGAAGGTCAAAGGTCAAATATGTACAAACATGGTGCAGGAGGCAGGGATCTGCAGAGTTTGGGACAAAACAGGTTGTAACCTTTATGTTCAGACGATGGGGGGGGGTGTTGTCAGCAGCTGCTGAAAGTAACTGAAAAAGTAACTTCTAATCTAACTTAGTTACTTTTAAAAACAAGTGATTAGCAAAGTAATTAAATTACTTTTAAAGGAGTAACCAGTAATTCATAATCAGATTAGTTTTTCAAGTTAACTGTGGCAACACTGCTCAGTTCTCACGTTAGGTTTGTAAAACACCTCAGCTGTTTGAAACTGGGCAGAAACACAGAAGTGTTTTAGAAATTCCTCAACACAGTTTCCAGCATATGAGGAGCTGAATGGTGTCTTGTTACTCCTTCTTCCTGATTTCAGTAAATATTACATCCTAAACCCCTGAAACTGGGAATGTTGGCATTTGGAAGGCAAACCCCACCACCTACTGTCTTTTACCATCTTTAGCTGGATCAAAATCTGATTGGCTGATGATACTGTCACTCAGATTTTGATCCAATTTATTTAAGGGGGTATGAAATGCTAATTTAAACTTTCATACTACTGGGCTACATTCTACCCAACATACTCAACATAAGTTGTATTTTCAGGTATTTACTCAGATTCTACTGCACTTACCAGTGGAGCATTGGTGGACTGAGCTGACTGCTGCACCCCGTACAGCGGTGCCCAGTACAGTGGTACCCAGTACAGTGGGACACGGTATTGAGCTGGCTGTGGCACCCAGTATTGAGTTGGCCGTGGCACCCAGTGTTGAGTTGGCCGTGGTACCCAATGTTGAGTTGGCCGTGGTACCCAATGTTGAGTTGGCCATGGTACACAGTGCTCAGGTTCTGCCTCCTCGCAGTGCTCAGGTTCGCAGCTCCTTGCTTGTCCTTGCAGCTCCACAGTTCAAATGTGGAGATCCAAGCTGGCCTCTCCTTTATATAGACCATGTGATGATATCATACTGTGATCCTGTTGACAGATGGATCGTCTCACTTTCATCTTGGGTCAAAGACAGATGGATCATCTCACTTTCATCTTGAGCCAAAGCCCTCAGATCAAAGTCACACCCAGTGATGTCATACCCAGTACTTGTGTTTACAGGAGGGAAGCATGTTCTTGAAACAGTTGAACAGTTGAAACAGTTTAAAACGTTGTTAAAAAGTTAAAAGTTTGGAAAATGTGGAGTGAGAGTTTAAGAAAGAGTTTTAAGACTGGTAGTTTAAAAAGGGTGATGAGATGAAGAAGAGGTTGAAGAGTAGAGATGAAGAGAAGGGTGAAGAAGAGAGATGAATAAAAGGATGAAGAGGAGAGATGAAGACTGATGAAGCATGAAGAGATGAAGTTGAAACAGTTTAAAAAGATTTAAAGAACATACAATTTTAAAAACAGTTTAAAGGTCAAGGTTTAAAACAAAATTTAAAACAGAAAGTTGAAAAAAAATTGAAAAAAATTGAAAAAGTTGCAAAAAGTTGCAAACGTTTCAAAAAGTTGCAAAAGCTGAAAAAGTTGAAAAAACTTCAAAAAGTTGAAAAAGTTTCAAAAAGTCACTTTGTGCAGCATTTTACAGCAGGATGATTTAATCTACAAGTGATGGTGATGCTAGTTTGTTTTTGACTTTCTCTGGATTAGATTGGTGCTGCTGTTGGCATTTGGTGGTGTTTTTGATTGTAAAGTGGTGTTTCCCATACAATGGTGACACAGACAAAGTGTGCATGCATGACAGTCGTGTGTCAACCTGTTGGAAACACTGGAGAATGATGTGATGGTGAAGCTGCTCAGTGGAGTCTTGATGTGTTGTGCTTGTTGATCAGCTGTCATGTTGGTGTGGATTAAGTCCTGATGCATAGTAGTGGCCTTACATTGTGTTTTTACTGTAGGACATAATGTGTGTGGGGGAGGGGGGTGTTTTGTTACTGCTGGCCCTGACTGAAACTACTGGTTTTAAATGTTTGTTAAAGAGACAGCGCCATCAGAAAGTAAAGACAGTGTTTCATGAAGCTTCATGTGGCCAGTATGGGGATTGAACCCATGACCTTGGTGTTATTAGCACCACACTCTGACCAACTGAGCTAACCGGCCCACCTGGGGGGAAACAATTTGTATGTGATTTTAAATGTTTTCTATACAAGAGTTTCTGTAGTGTAGTGGTTATCACGTTTGCTTCTCACGCAAAAGGTCCCCTGTTTGAAACCGGACGAAAACACAGGAAGGTTTTGGAAATTCCTCAACTCAGTTTCCAACATATTAGGAGCTTCATGGACTGTGGCATCTTGTTACTTCCTGATTTCAGTAAATAGAACAACGTAAACTTCTGAAACTGGGAGTGGTGGGATTTGAAAGCTGAATTGCGTTGGAGCTTTGTATTTGCAGCTTTCAATTTGTGGGTGCGCCACGCGCCATGGCGTGGGTGCCCCGCACACCGTACGGTGCGCCGTCAGGCAGTCAGCGTTCTGTTCAACCGCGGTCAGTGCCACTGCATCGGGACGGATGCTGTATCGCTTTGTTCCGTCCCCGTACTTTTGTGCGGTGGAAATGGGGCTAAGGAGAACATACAAACTCCAAGCTGGTCCTGACTTGAAGTGTGGAAATGATCCAGACCAACTTTATAACAATCACTGGAGTCCTTTAGCTTCTTGAACATGTCGGCTCGTTGGTCTAGGAGTATGATTCTCGCTTCGGGTGACAGAGGTCCCGGGTTCAATTCCCGGATGAGCCCATTGATCATCAATCAACCATCAACCCTTTCTGTTAAATTTCAAAAGAGGCTTTGGGTACGTCTGAAATGTCCCTCCTCACTCCTCATCTATCGACTTTCACTGAACCCTGGAAGTGTTTTGTGTCGCGGCCATGATAAGGACTGACTGAATTCTCAATAAGCAAAGGAAAGGAGACTCGTTGGTTCCTTTTGAACCTCCTTTAGCATGTGATAGTACTGATGCTTCCTTTAGAACCTCCTTTAGCATAGGATAGTACTGATGCTTCCTTTAGTACCTCCTTTAGCATAGGATAGTACTGATGCTTCCTTTAGAACCTCATTTAGCATAGGATAGTACTGATGCTTCCTTTAGAACCTCCTTTAGCATAGGATAGTACTGATGCTTCCTTTATAACCTCCTTTAGCATAGGATAGTACTGATGCTTCCTTTAGAACCTCCTTTAGCATAGGATAGTACTGATGCTTCCTTTAGTACCTCCTTTAGCATAGAATAGTACTGATGCTTCCTTTAGAACCTCATTTAGCATAGGATAGAACTGATGCTTCCTTTAGTACCTCCTTTAGCATAGAATAGCACTGATGCTTCCTTTAGAACCTCCTTTAGCATAGGATGGCACTGATGCTTCCTTTAGAACCTCCTTTAGCATAGGATAGCACTGATGCTTCCTTTAGAACCTCCTTTAGCATAGAATAGCACTGATGCTTCCTTTAGAACCTCCTTTAGCATAGTCTGCTCGCTTGGTCTGTGGTACCTTGCCCAATGTATGGTAACTGTGTTCAGGTTATGGGTTTAGTCATGTTTTATTAGTTACTGATGTTTTAATGATCTCTGCCATGAGCTTTCAAAGTAAAAGGATCTAGAATGAACTATGTTCTGCTCGCTATGTGAAGTAACTCTACAACTGTAGGATCATTATCAGCTCATCAACATTTTTTGGTGACGTCTCCACTGTAAAGGTTGTCTTATGCTTGACGTGTCCACGAGCTCCTCACGGCTTCATGCAGCCAAATTACATCATTTTAGCCGCCACGCCCCTCAGTGCAGTCCTGTTCACGTGGACGTCACCGCTCCGTGTGCCTCCCAATTCTTCTGACTACACGGACGGAGACGTGAGGAAAAAAAGGTGGAGCTGAAGAGGAGGAAGACTGAAGACTTGGTTCTAAAGACACAAAAAGCATCAAGCTGCACATCCACACTGAAAACACAAGATGTGACTCATAGACGTCAATTAGCTTCAGTGTCAGACTTCAACAGAGGGAACCTTTAATTTGAAACAATAGTTGATGCGCCGCTCTCCACTGCAGGATCAGCTGCTGGTGTCACAGAGAAGAAGTCTACTTCTTCTGCTCTAATTTAATACTGCGGTGGAAGTGTGTTTGTGATGCACTGCCCCCTGCAGGTTGGGAGCAGGAGCCGCTGGATGAGAGAAATGAAAAAGTTTAGTTGCATCATGGTGGTCCGTTTACACAACAACCATGCTTGAAGCCCTGAAAACAGGATTTTGTGAAAACGCTCCTCCATCTCCGTAGACGGTCCCTAAAAGTGTTCCTGAATTCAAAGTGTGTCTCACAGTATATCTCATGTGTTTTGGAAGAGCATCCTCCAATTTCTCAATAAAACATGATTAAACTGGAATACTGTTGAAATATGTTTATGTCAACAAACTAGCAATGGTTCGTGACCTGCATTCACTTCATTTTTTAACAAATTTCTAACATTTCATTTTCTAACAAATTTCTAACAAATTTCTAATAAACCACATTACGAATGTGATCTGGATCTGGGGCCTCATTATTAAATTATATATAAATATAAGATTCCTACTAGAAATGTACGTGTTCCCAAAAGCAGGAAATAAAATGTGGATCAATAAAAGCGTGCGTACGCACATCCACACACACTTTCCTTTTATAGATCACAGTCCACCTGGAAGGTTGACGGTTCATCTCCTGCCCTCAACACGCCCACTTTCTACCATAAATGCTCAATGCAAAGAGCTTCTTCAATGTTTCTGCATGTCAATCAGCTAAAACCTGAAGAAAACACATTTTGCAGAGATGAAAGCATGGCAGAGGTAGAGGTCAGGAGACGATATAATTTGGTGTCACAGAATCACAAATCAAGCTGCAGAGAGTGTCATCATGGGTTGAGCTAATCCCATCGAGGTAGGTCCTCCCTTTGATCCTTACATTATGAGACACCTCTGCTTTGTTCATGGCAGAAAGTATAGTACCATATTTTCTGCACTATAAGGCACCTAAACACCTCAAATATTTTCAAAAGCTAACAGTGCTCCTTATAACACGGTGCACCTTATATATTGTGGCGAGCACCGTGGAAGAACTACTCTTCTCGAGTCTGCTACTTGCCAGCTGAACAACCAGAGGCTTTTATTTTGACAACTCTTCAGAGCGGACGACACTCCACACAACACCTTCATCACTCATGGTTGCACACCAACATTCTAACAAACCAAAATAAACTAGATGAAATAATTACTCCCTAAACTGGGGAACAAAAACACATAAACACAATCAACACAACACCAAGCCCAACAACAACCCACAATAACCTCCAACAACACAAAACATGAATTCCCATCATGCCTTGCAGCGACCACCTCTGTGCAAATGCATAAAGGAGCCGATAGCTGCAATGAATTATGGGAGTTTCTGTTTGTGGTGTTTTAAATGCAATTATTGGGGGTTATATTTGGTTTGTAGTGTTGGTAATAATTGTGTTGTGTTGTGTTGTGTTGTGTTTATGTTGTTTAGTTCATGTACCGGCAGTTTAGTTTATTAGTTGTAAGTTGTCAACCAGCAGTGAAGAAGGTTTTGTGTGTAGTGTCCTCCTGGCATAGGCTGCAGGTAGGACTATCAAAATAAAGTGGGTGTTAGAATCAGTGGAAAAAGTAACCTAATGGCTTTGAGCTATAAAGGTTGACAACCACACATTGATTGGAGGACATCTTGGCAGGACAAGACTCAGGACATGAGAGACAATTGAAGGAAGCTTCACTTGTCTGACTGGAATCTCCATCTTTGAACAAGTGGGGGACAAAGACAACACGCTCAATCCACACTATTGTTCCTGTTGGGATTTATGGTTGTTATTAGTGTTACAAGTACTGTAAGTAATAGATTACTGGAAGCAATAGATCACTGGAAGTAATTATGAAAAATGTTAATTATTAATGGAAGGAAACGGTCATTTACTCATCAACAACTCCTAAAGTAATTGAGTAATTAATTAAAAGTTAATAAATTATCCCAAATAGTTCATTAATGAAAAATTATTTAATCAAATAAATTGGTTATTTATCAAATAGTAATGGAATTGTGGCACCACCAGCTAAACTGGAAATAGTTAATACCAAAATATCAGTCTTGTTTGTAAAAAGGTTATTTAAGTTAGTTAATATTCCTGTGCAAAATATAACAATCTTAAATAACAAGGAAGGTGTGAGATTCTAGCTCAGACTGTTACAAACCAGTGAATTTTAAACAATTAATACACAATAATTACCAGGAATCCATCAATTCAGCTAACATGTGTTTATTTCCACAAATACATTAATTCATAAATAATTCATAAATCATTTCATAAATCAGTACAATCAAGTAACAACGTCATCTAACAGGAGATCTAATCTACTAAACAGCAACACTGTGTACAAAGAAAGAGGGTGTGTGTGTGTGTGTGTGTGTGTGTGTGTGTGTGTGTGTGTGTGTGTGTGTGTGTCGGGTAGTCTGAGTGGGGATGTAATGACCACGAGTGTCCACCAGGTGGCGGCGGACCTTGGAGAGTCAGTATGAGTGGCTGTTGTGGCCTTAAACGTCCACCGAGTGATGAGCCAGTTGGGTAGCCTGCGAGCTGCTGTGTGTGTGTGTGTGTGTGTGTGTGTGTGTGTGTGTGTGTGTGTGTGTGTGTGTGTGTGTGTGTGTGTGTGTGTGTGTGTGTGTGTGTGTGTGTGTATTAATATTCATGTGGGGACCATAACCTGAGACATCACTCACGCCATGAGGTCCAATTTTTCCCGTGGGGACCAAAACCCGTCCTCACAGGCACAAGCATTGCAATCAATAGAAAATGGCCTCCTGATGTGCCGAGTGTGGTTTTTTTGATGGACCTCATGCAGTCCAAATTTTCAGGAAGTGTGTTTTGGACAGCGTCCCCACTGGTCATTTTGATGTACTGCAGTGTGTAAGTTTGCACCCGTGGGGTCATTTTCCTGAGAGTGTGTGTAAGTGTGTGTAAGTGTGTATTGCAAAAAAAACTTAATATTTCATAAGGATTTATGCATTTTCAAGCGACAAACCATTTTTGTTATTGAATTACTTAACAAAACTCAGATTATTCATCAAAATCTGTTTTTCAGTGATTTTAGTGGAAACAGCACCACCATGTCTCAGGTGGGAAAAGGAACTGCAGGCTGAGAAGATTATTCTGTGATTAATCTGAAGGTTTAAACTGTTGTACTGTTAATCTGGAGGTGTGGAACGTTAACTTGAAGCTTTAAACTTAATCTGACGGATTACATTTATATAAACTGTTAATCTGATAGCTAAAACGTCAATATAAAAGTTTCATTTGTTAATAAGAAGGCCTAAACTGTTGATATGGAGGTTTAAACTGATATAAAGCATCAATCTGAAGATTTAAATTGTTCACCTGAAGGTCTAAACTTAATTCGATGGTTTAAATTCACATAAACTGTTAATCTGAAGGCTAAAACTGTCCATATAAAAGTTTAAATTGTTAATACGGAGACATAAACTGTTGATCTGAAGGAATGTTGCCACAAAAGTCAGATTATTCATCAAATACAGTTTTTCATTGATTTCGGTAGAAACAGCGCCACCACGTCTCAGGCGATGAAAGGAACTGCAGGCTGAGAGGATTAATCTGAAGGTTTAAACTGTTGTAAAGTGTTAATCTGAAGGTGTAAATTGTTCACTTGAAGGTTTAAACTTAATCTGAAGCTTTAAATTGTTCACCTGAAGGTTTACACTTAATTTGAAGGTTTACACTTAATTTGAAGGTTTAAACTTAAAATGAGGGTTAAAATGTTATGAAGCATTAATCTGAAGGTTTAAATTGTTCACTTGAAGGTTTCAACATAATCTGAAGGTTTAAACTGTTATAAATGACTAATCTGTAGTTGTGAAGTGTTAATATGAAGGTTTAAAGTGATAAAGTGATCAGTTGAAGCAGTAAAGTGTTAATGTGAAGGTCTGGTCCCACCATGAGCGAGAGTTTTCTCAGCTCTCACACACATAAAACACACTCTGCTCCCTCCAGATGTTGTGCAACTTCGGTTGTGCATATACTAAAATTGGAACGATACAGAGAAGATTAGCATGGCCCCTGCGCAAAGGAACCCCCTCAATCTTCTCCCTGCGGGTGTTCCAGCTATCAGCCTGCAGTGTCGTCACCTCGCCGACAGATGGCGGCAAACACACCGTCACCGGGGGCCTGCAGCGTCACCTCCCCGCCACCTGCTGGCGGAAGGCGAGCAGTCATGACGCCAGCCGTTCTATTTATAACCACACTTCTCCCGTCAGGTGCTATTTATAGCCACACTTCTCCCGTCAGGTGTGTAACAGGTGAGTTTTCTTTCACAATGAAGAGAAATGGATCTGTGCAATTCAAAATAAAACCATGAGTCAAGCCAAGTCAAGCTGGTCAAGTGTTTTATTCCTCACACACACACTTGTATAATGTTTTTTGAATAATTAAAATTCAGAACAAACAAATTTGCAAACTATATAACAAAACAATATTACAAACTATTTAACAAAGCTATGTTACAAACAATATTACAAACTATATAACAAAGCTATATTACAAACAATATTACAAACTATTTAACAAAGCTATATTACAAACAATATTACAAACTATTTAACAAAGCTATATTACAAGCAATATTACAAACTATTTAACAAAGCTATATTACAAGCAATATTACAAACTATTTAACAAAGCTATATTACAAGCAATATTACAAACTATTTAACAAAGCTATATAACAAAGCTATATTACAAACAATATTACAAACTATATAACAAAGCTATATAACAAAGCTATATTACAAACAATATTACAAACTATTTAACAAAGCTATATAACAAAGCTATATTACAAACAATATTACAAACTATATAACAAAGCTATATTACAAAGCTATATTACAAACAATATTACAAACTATATAACAAAGCTATATTACAAAGCTATATTACAAACTATTTAACAAAATTAATAATGTATGTGGTGAATATATACATATGTACAGGAAAGGTCAGGGTTTTTCTTCTTTCTTAGCCTTCCTTTCCTCCTTCTTCCTTGCCACCCACTCCTCAAATGAGGACGTACACGTGGAAGGGCAGAACCAGCTCCCATAGTACTGCCGGTGTTCCCCATCGTTCCTGTCTTTGTTGCACTGCCGACAGTAGAAGGTGTGAGCCTTGACATAGCTCCTGGTCTGCTTCCCCTCAGCCTGCAGCTTGGCCTTACGGCGGGCATGGTAGCGTGCCTTCCTCATCTGAGGAGACATGGGGCCAGCCGGCGTCTCCTCAGCTGGTTGCTGCACAGCTGGTTGCTGCACAGCTGGTTGCTGCACAGCTGGTTGCTGCACAGCTGGTTGCTGGACCAGGGACACTCCAGGCGGCAATAATAAAAATATCCCAGCCTGGAGGCCTGATCCTGGATGAGGGGGTGGGTTTGGGAAACCCGGAGCAGGCAGGATCCGCCTCCCAAACACAGCCTGGCCCGCAGTGTCCTCTGGCTGAGGGAAGGAGTGCAGCTCGGCGGCAGGTTGAGGGACCGGCAGCACCGGTTCCCTGGCAGGAGGAAAAGTCACTTGTGGCACAGGGAGGGTTGCCTCTCCTAACCTGGCCTCTGCCGTCCTCACCTCCCTGGACTTCTCCCTCTTGTTGTACCACTGGGCCAGGGTGTGGTTGTTCACGTTGTGGAGCTCCAGTGAACTGTGCCTGAGGACAGTGGGACAGTCCGTCACCAGGGTGACTATGTGCCTGTAAGCACGAGTCACCAGGGTCCAGCGGCTGGTGGTCTGGGTTCCAACCCTCCTGGCAGAGGGGAAGTGGTCACAGAGCCTGATGAGCAGCGCCTCCATGTACCTGTTGGCATCAGGCCACTGTGCCGGACCTCCTGCCGAGCCCACGAAACACCTGCAATCAAAAGTAGCCCGTCAATATGATCCATGATCAACAGCTGATGCTTTACAAGGTGGAAACAAGTATTTCTATATGAATGAACATTTAGCAGGACTGACAGCTGCTGCATGGTGGTTCAGTAGCAGGTGTAGTGTGATTACAGCGGTGCTTCTATGTAACCGGGTCTAGAACTGATGTTATGATGGATCCATCTCCTCACCTCGCCGTGCTTTCAGCTCCGGGGAAACTTTGTCGTTTTGTCGCTTTGAAACGACCTTTCGACAGCGTCTCTCTGGACCTGCGGGCCAGCCTGGAGGGTTTCTTGTCGTAGCCGTCCATGTCCTCCCACAAGGAGACAATTTTCTTTGCCTGTTTGGCAGAGAGCGGCGCCTGCTGGTCCCTCAGGTTGAACAGGAATGCTGACAGGGCACAGACCTTCTCATATCCGGGGATATTGTCCGGTCCTACTGCACCCTCGTCAGACGATCCCTCAGACCCTGATGTGGAGGAGCCAGGACGTGGAGGAACGTTCCTCTGCAGTCCAGACGGACCAGGGAGTGGTTGGTCCTCTTCTTGACCTGCAGGGACATGTCGGACCTCCTCCTGGTACTCGGGCACCGTCTGGTCATCAGACTGGGCCTCAGGTCCGTCAGGCTCCACCTCCAGGTCCTCGTCCTCGTCCTCCTCAGCAGCCTTCTCCCTGTCCTCATCAAAGGTGTCCTGCAGGACGCGGCCAGTCTGGTGGTAAAGGTAATCCACTCCCATCTTTTCTCCTGAAAGCAGAAGACAGCAGTGAGGACATGTCACATGGTGCAGTCTGCTCTGCAGGGGGCCCAGCAGGACACCAGCATTCACAATTTGTTAACATGACCTACCAGTGTATTTCATGGGGGCCTGAAACCCTGGCACCAGGTCTGAGCTGTGGACGCTGCGGCTCAGGCTGTTCACAGTAGCCTTTAGCAAGCTGCTGTAGCCCACACGCCTGCGCCGGTCTCCTGTCTGGACCACTTGGAGGTCCTCAGCCCGGTCGTGGTTCCAGCGAGCCAAGCCATCCAGCAGGTAGGCTTGGAAGTGGACGTCACTGGCCACCGTTCCTGCAACCACGATACGTATAATAATTATAATAATCAGAATCCTCGATGACATCACCACCGTTAATGCTGAACTAAAGGAGCTACAATTCATTGTTTTCAGTACCTGGGATGAAGCGGTTCAGGTGGAGATGGAACGACTCCAGACTGACGGACCCCCGAGCACAGCGGAAGGTTGGCAGTTCCACTCCCCCCTTGGTGATGGTGCCAGTCTTTGTATACAGACTGTAGTCTGGGGGGTCCTGGATGCAGGCCACATGCCGCTTCTGGCTCCTCCACTCAGCCTCCACCCTGTCCGGGTGGAGCAGAGGCGTCCCCACGGCGTCTTTCCCTCCTTCTCCCAGGAAGGCGGCGATGAGGGCATCCAGGGCGCTCGTGGTGGCAGCAGTTCCCCGAGTCGTCCTCCGGCAGTGTAGGGCCAGTTCTTTTTTGGTGACGGCTCGATGAACGTCGTCATCCGAAGGATTGGGAAATCCCGATGCCACGAGCTCCGCCCTCTTTGCCACCTTCAAGAGACGAACGTCCTGTTCATTCCATAGGAAGATGGCTTTCGCCATGCGTCCCATGAAGGTGGCATAGAGGGCGTGAGACTCGGTGGTCACACAGGTGGCAAGACGCCGCATGAAGTGCCAAATGTCCAATCGGATGATGAGGTCCGGCCAGTCCTTGGACGACCTCCGGAGGACACTGGTTCCACAGCAGTCCCGGTCCACGTACAGCAGGTCTGGGGGCTTGACTCCAGCCGTCTGGTAGCGGGAGACCAAACCCAGCACCATGTCCTTCAGCCCCTCCCCCTCAGTGGCCGTCAGGACACTGGCCAGGACCTGCCCGTACTCATTGCCGACGTTGGTGGACCAGCCAGCCGTCCCCTCTGCCAGACCGGCGAGCTTCTTGACAATCTGCAACACAGGACATCACATGACATCACACTGAGAACCTCTCATGACTGTTGACGTTTGCAGCAGTGGAACCTAGCAGCCAATCAGCAGCTGGTATAAAGTAAAACCCACTGAAGTAAACTCTGTGTACTGGACATTTAAAAAACAAGAAGTAATAAGAAAATCACAACATTTCCTTACTTTCTTAGTGGAATCCAATTTCAGCACACTGCCAAAGGTGGAAGTGACGGCCGCCTTGATGTCGGGGAGTCGGTTCCTGACGTCCCGACAGTAGGCCGTCAGCCACCACTTGTAGGTCGGGACCTTGGGGGGATTCGGAGGAGGGGGGAAGTCTCTGGGGAGAACTAGGCCGGCAGCAGCAGCCTTCTGGTGGTTGTGGCACTCAGACAGGTACTGCGCACATTTTGTCATCCACTTCTCCCCGTGCTGCTCCTCAATCTGCCTCTGCAGCAGCGTAGAACTGTTCCCCAGAGTCCTCTGTCTCATCAGCCTGACGACCCGGACGTCACAGGCGTGACTGTGAAGAAAGCAGTGATTTGTTGGTCAGACAGATGGACTGACTCAAGCATGTACATTGAATGTGAATTGACATTTTGCCAATACTCACTGATAGGTCAGGAGGACTGGGAACTGACACCTGTGGGGGACGTCAAGCTGGTCCATGATGGGCCCAGACCAGCCATTGTATCTCCGCTTGCAGCTCCCACACTGCAGCCGCTCACAGCCCACATAATAAATGTCATCGAGGTCGACAACCGGCCGGACTTTGTTATAAATGCCCGATAAGGCCAGCTGCCGACCCTGACAGCCGTCATTAGGGCAGGTAAGGCGGACCTTCCACAGCCTCATGGGCATCCAGAGGAGCAGCCTGTGGGAGAAGAGCTTCTCCACCTTGGGCACCTGACTGACGAGGGGAGCTGGAGGAGGGTGGAACCACAGCCGGTCCACCTGGAGAGAAACCACCACAATATAAAGTCACATGGTGAGATAAGTCATACAAGGCATAATGGCCAATAATAGAAGTGACTGTTTTGACACAAGCTTTTAGAACGTCTCAATGTCTCACCTTTCTCATGTCCAGCTCAGGTTTTCCCTCCTTATTAAAATGAAACAGGGCCTTGGACACCCACGGTTGGTCGAGCTCCGGCAGTGTGTCCTTCCATCCCTGCAGCAGGGGAATGTCTGAAAAACATTCAATAAAAAGAGTGTTCATGTTCTCAGATTAAAAACAACAACAAACAGAATAACAGGGTTGGAGAAGTGGTCTGTAACAACACCTCTTCACCTGAGAAGGCCACTGCCCTCTCTCCCCAGCCCGGGGTGTGAAAGTGTGACTTTCACACCCCGGGGGGCCTCCTGCTGACTGGAGTCTCATTGTCTGCTGAGCTCTCCAGCAGAGTGCCCCTCCCCCCCCCTCTAATGATCACTGAGGGAGATAAGATGTTCAAAGATGGCTGAGGAGACGTGGCACGATTAAAAAATCCTGCATCACATAACCTGTTACAAAAATATATGTCCAACTCCCTCTGTGATCCAAGTGTCTGTATGAACGTGGCTCCGCTGGACTTACTTGTAGCGCTGAGAAGCTGAGTGGCAGGGGGGGCAGACGGAGGTCCAGGGACCGGAGCCACGTCTCTCGTCTGCGGGGGCTTGTCTGGACATGATCGAGGCACGCTGGCTGTTGTGGCTGTCGCTGTCGCCGTGGAACATTCTGCATTTGCTCAAATCAATGAGAAGCAAGAGGTGAGTGGATCGTCTGCTGAACTAAACTGTTAACTAATATTTGTGTCTTAATAACACTCTACTGACCTTTCTCCTCCAGGCTCTGCGCCAGCTCCAGCAGCTCCTCGTCTGCAACCTCTGCAGGCGTCACTGGCGGCGGGGGGGGGCTGGACTGCTGTACTCTGCTGTGCTGCAAAACACAAACATAAATATAGAAATGCAATGACTGTATGTGTATATACACACACACACACACACAGTCCTTATAGATGTATGTATGTAGATGTATAAATTACATGTCGTCGGTGCAGTGTCGCCCTTTGGGTTCCGCCGACATCTCACAGCCGGTCCGAGCCGAGGCCTCTTCTCTTGCTCCTTCTTCTCGTAAGCTTCCTTCCCCTCAGGAAAACTCAGCAGGTACTCCTGAAACATCCCCACACATTCATGTTGTCATGTATGTCACATTTATTTGACAAATAAAGCTAACTTTGACTTTGATCACTGCTTTGACTGTCTTTTACACACGACTTGAAGAGAACAGAAGAGAACAGATGAAATAAAGGTGAAATAAAGGTTTCAGGATTACAGGATCACTTCACAATGCATATTCATGTTCCACCACCTCGCCTGGAAACTCACCCTGAGCTTAAACTTGCTGAGGGAGATGGGTGCAGCACTGATCACCTCCTTCCTGATGTCAAATGCAATATAGGCTGCGTAGCCCAGAGCATTCCCCAGCAGCCACTGGAAGGTGACGCCCTGGAAGTGACCAAACTGCACGGTGAATTGCCCCAACACATGCAGCCGGTTGTTCAGGTCACCTCCAAGACGCTGGACTGCTGCTCTGGCCTCCTGCAGGACTGCCTGCATGGGACGAGCGTCACAGAAGCCAACGGAAGGCTTTTGATAGGTGGAAGCAGCAGCAGAGTTGGCCAAGATGACCTGGCCTTCACGAGTCTTCCTGAAAACTGGCTCCATCTGCAGAAACAATCAAATCAACATTAAAACACCAGTTTGAACAGTGTCCATAGTAACAGTGACTTCTGAAGTATTACAAGATATACAGAGTTGCTAGTATTTCAGGTGATCTTATGTCCAGGATGAAAAACAAGGAATAAAATAAGTTACTGGGTAAAAACAGCAGCAGCAGTTCTTCACAGACTCTGTAACTACAACATTTATTTTCTAAGTCTACATTTGTTTTTTAACATCTCAGCTCAACATGGAACAAAGACCTGAAGACAGTCAGGAGAGTTTTACACAAATCAACAGCCTGTATCCATCATTACATTAATATATACACATATAAATACAGGAGTAACTAGATATCTACAGTAATTAAACAACTGATTACTATAAATACAGAAGTAACTACATATCTACAGTAATTAAACAGTTGATTACTATAAATACAGGAGTAACTAGATATATACAGTGGTAATTAAACAGGTAATTACTATAAATACAGGAGTTACTATATATTTACAATCTCCACAGTAAAAGATTAATTGGTCAATTAAATAGTAAATTTGCTTAAACTATGTTATTGGCCAATTAATTTTTTTTAAAGTCATATAAGTGGAAATCGCTGCTTTAAAATGTGAGTTTTAACGGCACGTCTCCGACGGAAAATGCGCACCCGCGCGCGCACACACACACACACACACACACAGACACAGGCACACGCACACCACACGTATAGAGAAAAAATGTTTACTAACCGTTGAAATCGTGTGAAAATGGTCCGTAAAGATGAGGATCCTCCAACAAAGCCGTCCGTGAACCTTTCTCGCTGGTCATCCGAAGAGAAAAAAGGTAAAGTCCAGACTTGTCCCGCAGTTTTTCTCCGGCATCGAGGGGGCGGGACTTAGCACCCCGGAGCAGAGAGAATCTTGGAAGCTGAGTGTCTTCCGATTGGTTGAGTTTTTGGAACAAAACTCAACCGATTGGTTGAGTTTTGGAACTAAACTTGGAGAGTCAGTGAATTTGGCGCCTCCGATTGGTCGAATGCTGGAACCGGCGGAGGAAAAGTTTGGCCGACTTGGGGCGCAAGGATGACACGCAAATTCGTGAAGCGTTCCTCATTTTAACTTTAACAAAACTCAGATTATTCATCAAATACTGTTTTTCAGTGATTTTAGTGGAAACAGCACCACCACGTCTCAGATGGGAAAAGGAATTTCAGGCTGAGAGGATTAATCTGAAGGTTTAAACTCTTGTACTGTTCATCTGGAGGTGTGGAATGTTAATTTGAAGGTTTAAACTTAATCTGAAGCTTTACACTTATATAAACTGTTAATCTGATAGCTAAAACATCAATATAAAAGTTTAATTTGTTGATATGAATGCCTAAACTGTTGATATGGAGGTTTAAACTGTTATAAAGCATTAGTCTGAAGGTTTAACTTGTTCACCTGAAGGTCTAAACTTAATTCGATGGTTTAAAGTCACATAAACTGTTAATCTGAAGGCTAAAACTGTCAATACAAAAGTGGAAATTGTTTTTGTTTGTTTTTTTATTAAAAAAAATACATTTTTATATACACTACAGTCATTCCAATGTGCTTTTATAGAGAAAATAGAAAAGCCCAACATATCCACATGAGCAAGAAGGTGTGTTTGCGACTGTGGAAAGAAAAACTTTCAGGTGCCATTTTGAGGTCCCCATGATGTAATAAAGACACGTGTGTGTGTGTGTGTGTGTGTGTGTGTGTGTGTGTGTGTGTGTGTGTGTGTGTGTGTGTGTGTATGTGTGTGTGTGTGTGTGTGTGTGTGTATTAATATTCATGTGGGGACCATAACCTGAGACATCACTCACGCCATGAGGTCCAATTTTTCCCGTGGGGACCAAAACCCGTCCTCACAGGCACAAGCATTGCAATCAATAGAAAATGGCCTCCTGATGTGCCGAGTGTGGTTTTTTTGATGGACCTCATGCAGTCAAAATTTTCAGGAAGTGTGTTTTGGACAGCGTCCCCACTGGTCATTTTGATGTACTGCAGTGTGTAAATTTGCACCCGTGGGGTCATTTTCCTGAGAGTGTGTGTAAGTGTGTGTAAGTGTGTATTGCAAAAAAAACTTAATATTTCATAAGGATTTATGCATTTTCAAGCGACAAACCATTTTTGTTATTGAATTACTTAACAAAACTCAGATTATTCATCAAAATCTGTTTTTCAGTGATTTTAGTGGAAACAGCACCACCATGTCTCAGGTGGGAAAAGGAACTGCAGGCTGAGAAGATTATTCTGTGATTAATCTGAAGGTTTAAACTGTTGTACTGTTAATCTGGAGGTGTGGAACGTTAACTTGAAGCTTTAAACTTAATCTGACGGATTACATTTATATAAACTGTTAATCTGATAGCTAAAACGTCAATATAAAAGTTTAATTTGTTAATAAGAAGGCCTAAACTGTTGATATGGAGGTTTAAACTGATATAAAGCATCAATCTGAAGATTTAAATTGTTCACCTGAAGGTCTAAACTTAATTTGATGGTTTAAATTCACATAAACTGTTAATCTGAAGGCTAAAACTGTCCACATAAAAGTTTAAATTGTTAATACGGAGACATAAACTGTTGATCTGAAGGAATGTTGCCACAAAAGTCAGATTATTCATCAAATACAGTTTTTCATTGATTTCGGTAGAAACAGCGCCACCACGTCTCAGGTGATGAAAGGAACTGCAGGCTGAGAGGATTAATCTGAAGGTTTAAACTGTTGTAAAGTGTTAATCTGAAGGTGTAAATTGTTCACTTGAAGGTTTAAACTTAATCTGAAGCTTTAAATTGTTCACCTGAAGGTTTACACTTAATTTGAAGGTTTACACTTAATTTGAAGGTTTAAACTTAAGATGAGGGTTAAAATGTTATGAAGCATTAATCTGAAGGTTTAAATTGTTCACTTGAAGGTTTCAACATAATCTGAAGGTTTAAACTGTTATAAATGATTAATCTGTAGTTGTGAAGTGTTAATATGAAGGTTTAAAGTGATAAAGTGATCAGTTGAAGCAGTAAAGTGTTAATGTGAAGGTCTGGTCCCACCATGAGCGAGAGTTTTCTCAGCTCTCACACACATAAAACACACTCTGCTCCCTCCAGATGTTGTGCAACTTCGGTTGTGCATATACTAAAATTGGAACGATACAGAGAAGATTAGCATGGCCCCTGCGCAAAGGAACCCCCTCAATCTTCTCCCTGCGGGTGTTCCAGCTATCAGCCTGCAGTGTCGTCACGTCGCCGACAGATGGCGGCAAACACACCGTCACCGGGGGCCTGCAGCGTCACCTCCCCGCCACCTGCTGGCGGAAGGCGAGCAGTCATGACGCCAGCAGTTCTATTTATGGCCACACTTCTCCCGTCAGGTGCTATTTATAGCCACACTTCTCCCGTCAGGTGCTATTTATAGCCACACTTCTCCCGTCAGGTGCTATTTATAGCCACACTTCTCCCGTCAGGTGTGTAACAGGTGAGTTTTCTTTCACAATGAAGAGAAATGGATCTGTGCAATTCAAAATAAAGCCATGAGTCAAGCCAAGTCAAGCTGGTCAAGTGTTTTATTCCTCACACACACACACACACTTGTATAATGTTTTTTGAATAATTAAAATTCAGAACAAACACATTTGCACACTATATAACAAAACTATATTACAAACTATTTAACCCTCTGGGGCCTGAAGCATTTTGTGCCGTTTTTCACTACAATTGATTTTTCCTTTATATCTCAGATATAAAATCCTTAAACCTTGCCTTTTTTGGTGTCATTTTGTTCAGGACAACCTCATAAATGCATTTCTGAAGTATTTTCATCACTTTGGCATACTGTATTAAAACAGTGGATCTAAAAACACCATAAAATTACAAATTCGGGTGGTAAAAACATAGATTTATTGACTATAAAATTCACAGACATGGTTAACGAATCATTTTGTTTACTTGTAAAGTAAATCTAAACTATAATTAACTAAAATGTATCAAAACAGGACTGAAAAAACAATTATATACAGATATTTACAGTGAAATAGAAGCACTGCCTCAGGCGTTTTTGTAAAACTATTTGCAAAAGGTCACACATATAATGTCAGGTGAAGACAAATTATTTGTGCCACTCAAAAAAACAGATTGTGTCCAACACAACACAGAGGGACACGTCTCAGGCAGGACATTTCCATGGACTGTCTTTCCTTTTCTTGTGTTCCTGCAGGCAATGTTTACATTTTAGCCTTTGGCTGTTGTGGTGGAGCTGGAATGATGGGGACAGGGGGGGGACACGTCTCCTGGTCTGGGGGACACCTGTCTCCTCTCTAACAAAAATAAGATGAGGTGTTCAATATTGCCATCAGAATCACTCTCAAACTCAGTGTCAGACTCGATGCTCTGCTCCTTCAAAAAAAAAAAAAAAAAGTCGGAGCGCCTGATTGACGTTCATAAGGCGTCATTGTTTTGATAGAAAAAAAAAAAAGAGTTCACTTGAAACTAAAAAACACTCTAATCTCACTCACTACACACTCACTACACACTCACTACACACTCACTACACACTAACTACACACTCACTACACACTAACTACACACTCACTACACACTCACTAAAAGGTCAAATCATGATAATAGTCGCTTTTTCTCTGATATAAATCTCAACTCACTCTCGCTGTCTCCGTCTCTCTGTTTACTTTTTCACGGGTGAACTAAACAAAATGACACCTCCCACTATGGAAACTTTTGATTGGACATGGGCTCTTCTTCTCAACCAATGAGTGAAAGGTATACTGGCACATTACAAGTGTTGTTTTTTTTTGCTGCTCCGTTACTTTCACTTTCACTCCTGACCGGTCTTCTGCACCTGACGCACTAAAATGTCGCGGAAAAACACGGACACAGTTTTCCTCATATCTCCGCTTTTATTTGGGCGATCAACATCATTTAAAAACGAGCTTGTAGTTTTATATCTGCACTTTCGACACGGATTGAAACACTGGACCAGATGACGCTGTGCTGTGACGCTACTGCCTTTTCAAACGGTCATGTGATTTTGACGCTGCAGAGCGTCAATCGGCCACAGAGGGTTAACAAAACAATATTACAAACTATATAACAAAGCTATGTTACAAACTATTTAACAAAACAATATTACAAACTATATAACAAAGCTATGTTACAAACAATATTACAAACTATATAACAAAGCTATATTACAAACAATATTACAAACTATATAACAAAGCTATATTACAAACAATATTACAAACTATATAACAAAGCTATATTACAAACAATATTACAAACTATATAACAAAGCTATATTACAAACAATATTACAAACTATATAACAAAGCTATATTACAAACAATATTACAAACTATATAACAAAGCTATGTTACAAACAATATTACAAACTATATAACAAAGCTATATTACAAACAATATTACAAACTATATAACAAAGCTATATTACAAACAATATTACAAACTATATAACAAAGCTATATTACAAACAATATTACAAACTATATAACAAAGCTATATTACAAACAATATTACAAACTATATAACAAAGCTATGTTACAAACAATATTACAAACTATATAACAAAGCTATATTACAAACAATATTACAAACTATATAACAAAGCTATATTACAAACAATATTACAAACTATATAACAAAGCTATATTACAAACAATATTACAAAGCTATATTACAAAGCAATATTACAAACAATATTACAAAGCTATATTACAAAGCAATATTACAAACAATATTACAAAGCTATATTACAAACTATATAACAAAGCTATGTTACAAACAATATTACAAAGCTATGTTACAAACAATATTACAAAGCTATATTACAAACTATATTACAAACAATATTACAAAGCTATATTACAAACTATATAACAAAGCTATGTTACAAACAATATTACAAGCTATTTAACAAAGCTATATTACAAACAATATTACAAACTATTTAACAAAGCTATATTACAAACTATATAACAAACTATTTAACAAAGCTATATTACAAACTATATAACAAAATTAATAATGTATGTGGTGAATATATACATATGTACAGGAAAGGTCAGGGTTTTTCTTCTTTCTTAGCCTTCCTTTCCTCCTTCTTCCTTGCCACCCACTCCTCAAATGAGGACGTACACGTGGAAGGGCAGAACCAGCTCCATAGTACTGCCGGTGTTCCCCATCGTTCCTGTCTTTGTTGCACTGCCGACAGTAGAACGTGTGAGCCTTGACATAGCTCCTGGTCTGCTTCCCCTCAGCCTGCAGCTTGGCCTTACGGCGGGCATGGTAGCGTGCCTTCCTCATCTGAGGAGACATGGGGCCAGCCGGCGTCTCCTCAGCTGGTTGCTGCACAGCTGGTTGCTGCACAGCTGGTTGCTGCACAGCCGGTTGCTGGACCAGGGACACTCCAGGCGGCAATAATAAAAATATCCCAGCCTGGAGGCCTGATCCTGGATGAGGGGGTGGGTTTGGGAAACCCGGAGCAGGCAGGATCCGCCTCCCAAACACAGCCTGGTCCACAATGATCGAGGCACGCTGGCTGTTGTGGCTGTCGCTGTCGCCGTGGAACATTCTGCATTTGCTCAAATCAATGAGAAGCAAGAGGTGAGTGGATCGTCTGCTGAACTAAACTGTTAACTAATATTTGTGTCTTAATAACACTCTACTGACCTTTCTCCTCCAGGCTCTGCGCCAGCTCCAGCAGCTCCTCGTCTGCAACCTCTGCAGGCGTCACTGGCGGCGGGGGGGGCTGGACTGCTGTACTCTGCTGTGCTGCAAAACACAAACATAAATATATAAATGCAATGACTGTATGTGTATATACACACACACACACACACAGTCCTTCTAGATGTATGTATGTAGATGTATAAATTACATGTCGTCGGTGCAGTGTCGCCCTTTGGGTTCCGCCGACATCTCACAGCCGGTCCGAGCCGAGGCCTCTTCTCTTGCTCCTTCCTCTCGTAAGCTTCCTTCCCCTCAGGAAAACTCAGCAGGTACTCCTGAAACATCCCCACACATTCATGTTGTCATGTATGTCACATTTATTTGACAAATAAAGCTGACTTTGACTTTGATCACTGCTTTGACTGTCTTTTACACACGACTTGAAGAGAACAGAAGAGAACAGATGAAATAAAGGTGAAATAAAGGTTTCAGGATTACAGGATCACTTCACAATGCATATTCATGTTCCACCACCTCGCCTGGAAACTCACCCTGAGCTTAAACTTGCTGAGGGAGATGGGTGCAGCACTGATCACCTCCTTCCTGATGTCAAATGCAATATAGGCTGCGTAGCCCAGAGCATTCCCCAGCAGCCACTGGAAGGTGACGCCCTGGAAGTGACCAAACTGCACGGTGAATTGCCCCAACACATGCAGCCGGTTGTTCAGGTCACCTCCAAGACGCTGGACTGCTGCTCTGGCCTCCTGCAGGACTGCCTGCATGGGACGAGCGTCACAGAAGCCAACGGAAGGCTTTTGATAGGTGGAAGCAGCAGCAGAGTTGGCCAGGATGACCTGGCCTTCACGAGTCTTCCTGAAAACTGGCTCCATCTGCAGAAACAATCGAATCAACATTAAAACACCAGTTTGAACAGTGTCCATAGTAACATTGACTTCTGAAGTATTACAAGATATACAGAGTTGCTAGTATTTCAGGTGATCTTATGTCCAGTATGAAAAACAAGGAATAAAATAAGTTACTGGGTAAAAACAGCAGCAGCAGTTCTTCACAGACTCTGTAACTACAACATTCATTTTCTAAGTCTACATTTGTTTTTTAACATCTCAGCTCAACATGGAACAAAGACCTGAAGACAGTCAGGAGAGTTTTACACAAATCAACAGCCTGTATCCATCATTACATTAATATATACACATATAAACTCAGGAGTAACTAGATATCTACAGTAATTAAACAGTTGATTACTAAAAATACATGAGTAACTACATATCTACAGTGATTAAACAGTTGATTACTATAAATACAGGAGTAACTAGATATATACAGTGGTAATTAAACAGGTAATTACTATAAATACAGGAGTAACTACATATCTACAGTAATTAAACAGGTAATTACTATAAATACAGGAGTTACTATATATTTACAATCTCCACAGTAAAAGATTAATTGGTCAATTAAATAGTAAATTTGCTTAAACTATGTTATTGGCCAATTAATTTTTTTAAAAGTCATACAAGTGGAAATCGCTGCTTTAAAATGTGAGTTTTAACGGCACGTCTCCGACGGAAAATGCGCACCCGCGCGCGCGCACACGCACGCACACACACACACACACAGACACAGGCACACGCACACCACATGTATAGAGAAAAAACGTTTACTAACCGTTGAAATCGTGTGAAAATGGTCCGTAAAGACGAGGATCCTCCAACAAAGCTGTCCGTGAACCTTTCTCGCTGGTCATCCGAAGAGAAAAAAGGTAAAGTCCAGACTTGTCCCGCAGTTTTTCTCCGGCATCGAGGGGGCGGGACTTAGCACCCCGGAGCAGAGAGAATCTTGGAAGCTGAGTGTCTTCCGATTGGTTGAGTTTTTGGAACAAAACTCAACCGATTGGTTGAGTTTTGGAACTAAACTTGGAGAGTCAGTGAATTTGGCGCCTCCGATTGGTCGAATGCTGGAACCGGCGGAGGAAAAGTTTGGCCGACTTGAGGCGCAAGGATGACACGCAAATTCGTGAAGCGTTCCTCATTTTAACTTTAACAAAACTCAGATTATTCATCAAATACTGTTTTTCAGTGATTTTAGTGGAAACAGCACCACCACGTCTCAGATGGGAAAAGGAATTTCAGGCTGAGAGGATTAATCTGAAGGTTTAAACTCTTGTACTGTTCATCTGGAGGTGTGGAATGTTAATTTGAAGGTTTAAACTTAATCTGAAGCTTTACACTTATATAAACTGTTAATCTGATAGCTAAAACATCAATATAAAAGTTTAATTTGTTGATATGAATGCCTAAACTGTTGATATGGAGGTTTAAACTGTTATAAAGCATTAGTCTGAAGGTTTAACTTGTTCACCTGAAGGTCTAAACTTAATTCGATGGTTTAAAGTCACATAAACTGTTAATCTGAAGGCTAAAACTGTCAATACAAAAGTGGAAATTGTTTTTGTTTGTTTTTTTATTAAAAAAAATACATTTTTATATACACTACAGTCATTCCAATGTGCTTTTATAGAGAAAATAGAAAAGCCCAACATATCCACATGAGCAAGCAGGTGTGTTTGTGACTGTGGAAAGAAAAACTTTCAGGTGCCATTTTGAGGTCCCCATGATGTAATAAAGACACGTGTGTGTGTGTGTGTGTGTGTGTGTGTGTGTGTGTGTGTGTGTGTGTGTGTGTGTGTGTGTGTGTGTGTGTGTGTGTGTGTGTGTGTGTGTGTGTGTGTGTGTGTATTAATATTCATGTGGGGACCATAACCTGAGACATCACTCACGCCATGAGGTCCAATTTTTCCCGTGGGGACCAGAACCCGTCCTCACAAGCACAAGCATTGCAATCAATAGAAAATGGCCTCCTGATGTGCCGAGTGTGGTTTTTTTGATGGACCTCATGCAGTCAAAATTTTCAGGAAGTGTGTTTTGGACAGCGTCCCCACTGGTCATTTTGATGTACTGCAGTGTGTAAGTTTGCACCCGTGGGGTCATTTTCCTGAGAGTGTGTGTAAGTGTGTGTAAGTGTGTATTGCAAAAAAACACAATATTTCATAAGGATTTATGCATTTTCAAGCGACAAACCGTTTTTGTGATTGAATTACTTAACAAAACTCAGATTATTCATCAAAATCTGTTTTTCAGTGATTTTAGTGGAAACAGCACCACCATGTCTCAGGTGGGAAAAGGAACTGCAGGCTGAGAAGATTATTCTGTGATTAATCTGAAGGTTTAAACTGTTGTACTGTTAATCTGGAGGTGTGGAACGTTAACTTGAAGCTTTAAACTTAATCTGACGGATTACATTAATATAAACTGTTAATCTGATAGCTAAAACATCAATATCAAAGTTTCATTTGTTAATAAGAAGGCCTAAACTGTTGATATGGAGGTTTAAACTGATCTAAAGCATTAATCTGAAGATTTAAATTGTTCACCTGAAGGTCTAAACTTAACTCGATGGTTTAAATTCACATAAACTGTTAATCTGAAGGCTAAAACTGTCCATATAAAAGTTTAAATTGTTAATACGGAGACATAAACTGTTGATCTGAAGGAATGTTGCCACAAAAGTCAGATTATTCATCAAATACAGTTTTTCATTGATTTCGGTAGAAACAGCGCCACCACGTCTCAGGTGATGAAAGGAACTGCAGGCTGAGAGGATTAATCTGAAGATTTAAACTATTGTAAAGTGCTAATCTGAAGGTGTAAATTGTTCACTTGAAGGTTTCAACTTAATCTGAAGCTTTAAATTGTTCACCTGAAGGTTTACACTTAATTTGAAGGTTTAAACTTAAGATGAGGGTTAAAATGTTATGAAGCATTAATCTGAAGGTTTAAATTGTTCACTTGAAGGTTTCAACATAATCTGAAGGTTTAAACTGTTATAAATGATTAATCTGTAGTTGTGAAGTGTTCATATGAAGGTTTAAAGTGATAAAGTGATCAGTTGAAGCAGTAAAGTGTTAATGTGAAGGTCTGGTCCCACCATGAGCGAGAGTTTTCTCAGCTCTCACACACATAAAACACACTCTGCTCCCTCCAGATGTTGTGCAACTTCGGTTGTGCATATACTAACATTGGAACGATACAGAGAAGATTAGCATGGCCCCTGCGCAAGGATGACACGCAAATTCGTGAAGCGTTCCTCATTTTAACTTTAACAAAACTCAGATTATTCATCAAATACTGTTTTTCAGTGATTTTAGTGGAAACAGCGCCACCACGTCTCAGATGGGAAAAGGAATTTCAGGCTGAGAGGATTAATCTGAAGGTTTAAACTCTTGTACTGTTCATCTGGAGGTGTGGAATGTTAATTTGAAGGTTTAAACTTAATCTGAAGCTTTACACTTATATAAACTGTTAATCTGATAGCTAAAACATCAATATAAAAGTTTAATTTGTTGATATGAATGCCTAAACTGTTGATATGGAGGTTTAAACTGTTATAAAGCATTAGTCTGAAGGTTTAACTTGTTCACCTGAAGGTCTAAACTTAATTCGATGGTTTAAAGTCACATAAACTGTTAATCTGAAGGCTAAAACTGTCAATATAAAAGTGGAAATTGTTTTTGTTTGTTTTTTTATTAAAAAAAAGACATTTTTATATACACTACAGTCATTCCAATGTGCTTTTATAGAGAAAATAGAAAAGCCCAACATATCCACATGAGCAAGCAGGTGTGTTTGTGACTGTGGAAAGAAAAACTTTCAGGAACCATTTTGAGGTCCCCATGATGTAATAAAGACATGTGTGTGTGTGTGTGTGTGTGTGTGTGTGTGTGTGTGTGTGTGTGTGTGTGTGTGTGTGTGTGTGTGTGTATTATTGTTCATGTGGGGACCATGACCTGAGACATCACTCACGCCATGAGGTCCAATTTTTCCCGTGGGGACCAAAACCCGTCCTCACAGGCACAAGCATTGCAATCAATAGAAAATGGCCTCCTGATGTGCCGAGTGTGGTTTTTTTGATGGACCTCATGCAGTCAAAATTTTCAGGAAGTGTGTTTTGGACAGCGTCCCCACTGGTCATTTTGATGTACTGCAGTGTGTAAGTTTGCACCCGTGGGGTCATTTTCCTGAAAGTGTGTGTAAGTGTGTATTGCAAAAAAAACGTAATCTTTCATAAGGATTTATACATTTTCAAGCGACAAACCATTTTTGTGATTGAATTACTTAACAAAACTCAGATTATTCATCAAATACTGTTTTTCAGTGATTTTAGTGGAAACAGCACCACCATGTCTCAGGTGGGAAAAGGAACTGCAGGCTGAGAAGATTATTCTGTGATTAATCTGAAGGTTTAAACTGCTGACGGATTACATTAATATAAACTGTTAATCTGATAGCTAAAACGTCAATATAAAAGTTTCATTTGTTAATAAGAAGGCCTAAACTGTTGATATGGAGGTTTAAACTGATATAAAGCATTAATCTGAAGGTTTCAGTTGTTCACCTTAAGGTCTAAACCTAATTTGAAGGTTTAAACTTAATTTGAAGGTTTAAACTTAAGATGAGGGTTAAAATGTTATAAAGCATTAATCTTAAGGTTTAAATTGTTCACTTGAAGGTTTCAACATAATCTGAAGGTTTAAACTGTTATAAATGATTAATCTGTAGTTGTGAAGTGTTAATATGAAGGTTTAAAGTGATAAAGTGATCAGTTGAAGCAGTAAAGTGTTAATGTGAAGGTCTGGTCCCACCATGAGCGAGAGTTTTCTCAGCTCTCACACACATAAAACACACTCTGCTCCCTCCAGATGTTGTGCAACTTCGGTTGTGCATATACAGTACTTTCCGCATTATAAGGCACCTAAACACCTCAATTTTTTTCAAAAGCTGACAGTGCACCTTATAACCCAGTGTGCCTTATATATTGTGGCGAGCACCGTGGAAGAACTACTCTTCTCAAGACTGCTACTTGCCAGCTGAACAACCAGAAGCTTTTATTTTGACAACTCTACCTTGGCAACCGGATCTTCAGAGCGGACGACACTCCACACAACACCTTCATCACTCATGGTTGCACACCAACATTCTAACAAACCAAAATAAACTAGATGAAATAATTACTCCCTAAACTGGGGAACAAAAACACATAAACACAATCAACACAACACCAAGCCCAACAACAACCCACAATAACCTCCAACAACACAAAACATGAATTCCCATCATGCCTTGCAGCGACCACCTCTGTGCAAATGCATAAAGATAGCTGCAATGCATTATGGGAGTTTCTGTTTGTGGTGTTTTAAATGCAATTATTGGGGGTTATATTTGGTTTGTGGTGATGGTAATAATTGTGTTGTGTTGTGTTTTTGTTGCTTAGTTCATGTAGTTTAGTTTATTACCGGTAGTTGTAAGTTGTCAACCAGCAGTGAAGAAGGTTTTGTGTGTATTGTCCTCCTGGCATAGGCTGCAGGTAGGACTATCAAAATAAAGTGTGTGCACCTCTCTGGCTGTTAGAATCAGTGGAAAATGTAACCTAATGGCTCTGAGCTGTAAAGGTTGTTGACCACTGGTCTATTACATGTGCCTTATAATGTGGTGCACCTTATATATGAACAAAGTTGTAAAACATGTCAATCAATGTAGGTGCGCCTTATAGTGCGGAAAATACGGTACAATGAAAGACAGTTTTACTGCATTCAAGATGGAGTTCAGTATTTTGCCGCATTTCTAAGTATAATACAGACTGTGTAGGATTGGTACCTTGCCTTATGTATGGTAACTGTGTTCAGGTTATGGGTTTTGCCATGTTTTATTACTTCCTGGTGCATTCAGGATCTCTGCCAAGTGCTTTCAAAGTAAAAGTATCTAGAATGAACTATGTTCTGCTCACTATGTTAAGTAACTCTACAACTGGAGGATCATTATCAGCCACCAGGAAGTATAATATGACCACTTTGAAGGTTCATAGAAACACCTGCATGTCAGAAGTGGGATTTGAACCCACACCTCCAGAAGACACTGTGACCTAAACACAGCCTCTTGGACCTCTCGGCCATTCTGACCTTAAAGACCTCAACTTCTCATGTCACTGAGGATGTGTGGGGTTCCATAGTTCATCTCATCTCACTCTCTTCACTCTAATGATGTTTGGTTGTTGAAAGCTTTTCTATCAAACCAACACTGTCAAAAAGTACAAAAACACACTGGACAGTTGGACATAGTACCACTATTATTGAGAGGTTGGTTCTACTTTTTGAAATGGTGGATTATATAATTCCTGACCTCATAAGAGGCTTGTTGAAGTGGTGTGTGTGTGTGTGTGTGTGTGTGTGTGTGTGTGTGTGTGTGTGTGTGTGTGTGTGTGTGTGTGTGTGTGTGTGTGTGTGTGTGTGTTGGGGGGTCTCTTTGAGCGTCCCCCCCGGTCGTGTACAGCAGCCATGCCAACATTAAAAAAGCAGCAACAGGAGGAGACTCTTGGTCTCTTCCTGTTACAAGAGTAAAAAGTGTTGTGACATCACAAGTCTCTCAATCACATCATATTGTCTGCCCAAGCTGCTGAACAGGAGTAGGGCCAATCAAAAGATTACCAGTCACTTTTTAGTTACTTTCAGCAGCTGCCGACAACATGCCCCCTGATCTCAACATCAAATCAGTGGTTTTTCTAAAAACTCAGTTCTGATCACTGCCTGGCCTCCTGCTGATCATATTTAACCTTTGACCTTCATTCTCTCTTCTATTTATATCTGACTCACTTTTATGATCACATTTTTACTACCACCATTTGTTTCTTGATTTCTTTTAGTGATTCTTAAAGCCAGGAAGTTTCCATTTTAAATGACTTTAGTTTTGTGTCTTTGATGTTTGTGATCAGCTTTTTTTCTACAAAAGTAAACAAGTGAATGAACATCCTCCAAGCTGAAAAGTAGAACTTCAAGATGGGAAATGGACTGTTTCCAGGTACAAAAGTATTTATATGGAAAACTAAGGTGAAGCAAGACCCAGTCTCTCAGGAGACACGGGTTCAAATCCCAGTTGAAGCCATTGAATGGAATTCCTTGCTCAAACCAACAAGTCATGATTCACTCCCATCATTTATGGTCCTGATATGTTGGACACTTGTCACACCCTGTGAATTTCACCCCACTAAAACCTCCAGGCTCAAACTGGTCCAGTCCTACAACCAGGCTAATCAAGGTGATTGATGTGAAACACTGTGGACTCCACACATCTCCGTATCAACATGAGGATCAAACATCTGGACGGAAGACGCATGGCAAAAGACGAGACACTGCTCTCAGAGTGAGCTCATTCCTCACCTCTCAAGGAGAAGACACATTGATTTGAGGACATCTTGGCAGGAGAAGACCTGTGACATGAGAGCCAATTGAAACTGATGAGGAAAAATGATCTCCTTTCAGAAGTCTGATATGAATGATGACATTCAAATCTGATGTTCAGACTGCAGTCAGTGTTTGTAAAGGATGACGATTAGGAAGGAGCAATTAATGTGCTGAATGTCTCCTTGAAAGTTGTGCAAATGGGACTAAACCCATATTTGCCAGAGTTGAACTGAGTTTTGGAGTTTAAAAAAAGCTTCCTTTGTGTTTCTGCCCAGTTTCGAACAGGGGACCTTTTGCGTGTGAAGCAAACATGATAACCACTACACTACAGAAACTATGCATGAGACCAATAGGGTGGTAGAATTCTGAGATCAAAGGGGTCATATTCTGCAAAATTCTCTTTCTCATGGTTTTACAGCAGTAATATGAATCCCAAAACCTGGAATTAGAGAGGTGTGAGTTCACTACTATCAAAACATTGAACAGATTCAATGTTTTATATATCAAAAACTATATACTATATACAGTATATAAAGCTTAATTTGTAATATTTATAATATATTTATTTTTATGAACAGCCATATACAATAAAAGATATTAATACAGGCTGCTTTCTTATTTTTTTATCTGGATCAGTTGCTAGAGCATGAGACTCTTAAGCTCAGGGTTGTGGGTTCAAGTCCCACATTGGGCAGAGCTCTCTATTGAGACAGTGGTGTCCTTGAGGACAGAATGGTGGACTTGAGATGTGAACCTCACAGTTGAGAAGTCACCAGTGTGGATCTAGAGTAGCCTTGAGGGCCGTGGTCCTGCATGGTTTCAATGTCTCCTCACATCAACACAGCTGACAACAATGATTGGCTCGTCACCATGACAACTCAGCTGTGTTTGAACATCCAGGACTGTGGCCCTTGAGGACCAGGGTTCCCCACACCTGATCTAGAGGATCTTTGACCCCATCAGCTCCCTGGAAGCTTCACTGTGTCACCTCACCTCCTCATCAATGTGATGTGCTGCTGCTGTTGTTGCTTGATGTCTACCATCATTTATTTAAACGTAGAACCAGAACTACACTCGGTAGAGCGCAGATCTTCATCAATGCTACATTTGTTTATGGAACTGAGTTAGCATAGCGAGCATGATAACCGTTAGGTCATCTCAATGCTTACTGGGTAGACCAGGTAGCTTCAACACTGAGCAGGGAGCACCACCAGCTAAACTGGAACTAGCTAATACCAAAATATCAGTCTCGTGTGTAAAAAGGTTATTTAAGTTAGTTAATATTCCTGTGCAAAATATAACAATCTTAAATAACAGGGAAGGTGTGAGATTCTAGCTCAGACTGTTACAAACCAGTGAATTATCAACAATAAATACACAATAATTACCAGGAATCCATCAATTCAGCTAACAGGTCTTTAGTTACACAAATGTACTAGTTCATAAATAATTCAGAAATGATATCATAAATCAATACAATCAAGTAACAACGTCATCTAACAGGAGATCTAATCTACTAAACAGCAACACTGTGTACAAAGAAAGAGTGTGTGTGTGTGTGTGCGTACGTGAGTGTGTGCTCACGTGTCTGTGTGTGTATTTGTGTGTGTGCTTGCGTGTGCGTGAGTCGGAGAGTCTGAGTGGGGATGTAATGACCACGAGTGTCCACCAGGTGGCGGCGGACCTTGGAGAGTCAGTATGAGTGGCTGTTGTGGCCTTAAACGTCCACGGAGTGATGAGAGAGTTGGGTCCTCATCCAATATGGCGGCTCAAGTGTTGTTTACCATGAACCAAAATGGCGGCTCAGTTTCTGAGGCGACAGCAGACGCTCTCTGAGGTCACGTGACGAACAGACGGCGTTGTCAGTCCGGTTCTGAGTCAGAGTTCAGTGTCAAAGTGTCAGAATGTGCTCTCTAGCGCCACCTCCAGTCACTAAAATGACCAATGTCCTCCACAGCCATGGTGTGATCTCTCTAGGAATGTCGGGGAACGGAGCAGAGTGGAGAGGTACGGAGCGGTACGGCAAAGCGAAGCTAGAGCTCGGGTCCGGTACCCGTTTCCACTGCAGAGAGGAGCTTAAAAAGTGGGCGGGGCTTAAGAGCTCCGCAGATATGTGATGTTCCAACAGAAAAGAAAGTCGTCAGATCTAGATCTTATGAATCCTCTGTTGTTGTTTACATCCTCCACTTTGCACTTGTTGTTTAGTTAACTGTTATTTTTTGCTGCGGCAAAAAAAACCTGTCATTTTTTGCAGCGGTTATTTTTTGCAGCGGCAGCGCTGCAGCCTCAACTTCCGTGTTTGTTCTGAGAGAGCGAACGCTCCGGGTTGGCTGAGGCACAGACACAGGAGTCTTGAGCTTTCTGCTAAAACGCAGGAGCAGCCGCTACACTTCGGCGCTGATCGCAGTCCGGCAGCTCAGCGCCGGAACACGGATGCGCCGAGCTCCGAGCTTCTCTTCATCGCTTCCGCGGTCCGTCACCGCGATATAGCGCCACTGAACAGAACGCGGACCGCCTCTGGGAAGCAGAGCTGCTGGAGCGCGATCAGCTCTCGTGTCCCGGATGCACATCCACGCCACGGCGAGCGCTATGCTGCAAACAGAACGCTCCAACGCGATGCAAAGTCCCGAGCTCCAGTCGCCCCCCTCAAACTCAGACCTGTTCCATGGTCCTGGTACCCCGACGGAAGGGTAGCAGAAAAGCGGCCACCTTTGGAGCATACAAACTCCAAGCTGGTCCTGACTTGAAGTGTAGAAATCCCCCAAACCTGCAGCTTTATAACAATCACTGGAGTCCTTAGTGGGCTTGTTGGTCTAGGAGTATGATTCTCGCTTCGGGTGCGAGAGATCCCGGGTTCATTTCCTGGACGAGCCCATTGGTCATCAATCATGATTCTTTGTGTTCAATTTCAAAAGAGGCTATGTGTACAACCCTCCTCATCTATTGACTTTCACTGAACCCCAGAAGTGTTTTGTGTGGCGGCCATAGTAAGGACTGTTTTTTTGTTTCATATTATTCAACATGATAATATATATGTGAGCTAATGTGTGCTATATGAAGATATTTCAATAAAGTATTAGTAATAGTAGCAGAAAAAGCAGTAGGAAATAATATTAATAGTGAAAAAGCATCAATAAACTACCAACTAGAGCTACACTGGGTAGAGCGCAGATCTTCAGCAAAGCCACATTTGTTTCTAGAACAGAGTTAGAATCACTAGCATGGTATCTATTAGCTCATCTCAATAATAACTAGGTAGACCAGGAAGTTACAAGACTGAGCATGGAGCATCTCCATGGTAACAGATGCTGATCTCCTTGATCAGCATCTGGAGCAGGAAGAGCGCCCTCTGATGGTGGAAGGAAAAGCTTACAACATATGGTTTTCCCAGGGGTCTCCCATCCAAGTACTAACCAGGCCTGATACTGCTTAGCTTCTGAGATCAAAGGAGATCTGGGGTGTTCAGGGTGGTACGGCCATAAGAACCAGTGTCTGGAAGAAACTATCTTTTTATAGGGAAAATACTGTAATCTGAGTCCACTGAGCTCTGCAGTTGAATCACATGACCTCTGATGGTGGGAACATGGAAACATGAGAGCATTGGTGGTTCAGTGGTAGAATTCTCGCCTGCCACGCGGGAGGCCCATGTTCAATTCCCGGCCAATGCAGCTCTGGATTTTATGAGTCTGATGACTTTCAAAAACCACAGACAATCCAATGATTTCAGTCAAATGTATCACTTAATTCAAAATCAACATTATTGACACATTTCAAAGCAGGAAGAATAGTAAAAGTACAAATGGTGGTATTCAACAGTAAACATCAAGAGGCTGAGAAAAAGCGTCTTGTCATGCAGGGTAAGTAACCACAACCACTGCATGAATGATTGAGACCAAAGAGAAGCAGAATGTTCAGCATCTTAGCAAGTTTTCCTGGAGAAAGATTCTTTCCTGAACGGTTCCATTATTTCTTGCAATAGTGATTGTTGGTCAGTATTTGTGAGACTCACAACAAAGACACTTTGGAGGTTTATTCCAGGTTGATTTCAGACGAGCCTGATTGACAACAAATGCCACAGTAAATGTGTTTTCAGTGTAAATCCAACTCTAAAAAGATAATTCCTTCCTGTTGCTGTTGCTTACGGCCATACCACCCTGAACACACCTGATCTCATCTGATCCTGGAAGCTAAGCAGGGTAGGGCCTGGTCAGGACTTAGATGGGAACAGCTCATGACCCCCCAAGACCCTGTTGCTGGTCTTGGGGTTGAGCAGAATCCTGGATCAGAGGATTTTATGGGCTTGTGCCACCTGCTGGCCAGTTCATGTCACAACACTTTCTTTTAATGTAATTCCAGCTCATTGAAGGAGATTTATTATGTATTCATTCAGGACAATATAATTCATGGGATTGATTTCATCCCTTTAACAATATATTCTGAAGTCTTACATCTTAATGGAGAAGGCCAGAGGATTCCAATTTACCAGTCACATTTGATCTCCAACAGATCAGAACTTTTGTAACTCAAGACAGATTCTTTTCAGGTCTTGTTCTCCTATTATGTGATTGTCTTTAAGATCTGTCTGGAGACACTGTTTTCACACTCACTACATTTTTACTGACAATAACACACATTTTAAATGCCAACAACATTTTATTAAGTGTATTTAGTATACTGAAACCATTATGTATTAACACAAACATTTAGTGTTTTGATATGAAATAATAACTACTATGAATTTACAAATACAATATAACAATAGTTAACAATGTAAAATATTTACTGTTTAACATTACATTTGTTAATGTCAGAAAATGTGAAGGCAAATTTACAAATAACAAACATAAATACAACGATGTAATACAAGACAACTCACAAGTATTTAACAATATACATATATAGACTTTTCATTTTCTACAAACACACCAAATGGAGGTGTTAATCATTCCTCCTCTTCTCCACCACAGTTTTAAAATGTTCACAGCTGGTGTACACCACACCCTCAAAACCAGGCGTGGTGGATTTTCTTGTTGTTGGGCAAAAGGTAAACATCTTCTGGTTTCCACGTACTTCTTCTTTTGATGGCGTGTACCTTGTGCGCAGGCCGCCACACTGCGGTACTCGGCACGCCACACAGGGTTTGTTAGATTCCTTTGGCATGACGGTCTTGACGATGGGTGCAGGGGGGGGGGGGGGGGACAAACACCTGACTGCTGGACGGCCCAGCAAACTGAATAGACGGTGCCCGAGGCTGTGCTGGGACCACCAGCAGTATTGGTGCTGCTGAGACGGAGGTGGGGTGTGGGAGGTGGTCCTGGTGGTCTTGGGCTGGATGGTCCACTTTGAAGGTCCTGCCACCGGCTCTGGTTCCTCAGGCTCCTCAAAGTCCAATCTGCAAATACACAATAGACCATGAGGATTCAGGGACGAGGATTAGCCATTGAACATCATTCAGAAGTAAAAAACATGCTCCCTGCCAAAGAGCACCTCGGCCTGCCGGTTCATGCGCTGGATCTGCCGGGCCTCCATGCACGTCGTGTGGCGCCCCTGGACACCAGCAACCTGGAGGGATTCCACTCGGCTGTTTCACTGAACAGCAAACGCAATCAGGTACACCTGAGAAACACATGATGAAAAAAATATCTTATGTGTATCTGATGAGTAATTTATAACCAAATGGTGTAACGGTTAGCACTCTGGACTCTGAATCCAGTGATCTGAGTTCTAATCTCAGTGGAACCTGACTTTTCATGAACAAAAACACAATGTGAGTAGATCTCTATCCTGCACTGAGTGCAAACACTGAAAATAACCACTGACAGCAATAATGACTCACAAGTAGTGATGCTCAATGAAGCCTCATGAACCACTTCTTTATTTTCTCACCACCAGATGGCACTGTTGGTTTGAAGGTTGACACTGAAGGACTGAAGCAGTGGAGTGTTTTAAACAGTTTTTTGTTCCTGCAAGTATTCAAAATATAAGATTAAACAGCAAGGGAGCCGTGCTTATTGCACGGCGACTGAAACGCTTCAAATGATTTGGCATGAATGTGGATTAAGCATAAATGTGATAACTTATGTACAATTATTCCAACAGGTCTCCCTGAACCAGAACCAGAAAGAACCAAACATCAAATATCTCATGGTGGCTGATAATGATCCTCCAGTTGTAGAGTCACTTAGCATAGCGAGCAGAACATAGTTCATTCTAGATTCTTTTACTTTGAAATCTCATGGCAGAGATCATGAATGCACCAGGAACATCCAGCTTGTAAACCAAGCCGAGTAACGAAACCCTTTATTGGATTCAGGTGTGCTGCAACTGGGAGAAACAGTGTGTCTGATCGCACTCCTGTCCTTGAGGACAGAATGGTGGACTTGAGATCTGAACCTGACAGTTGATTTGTCACCAGTGTGGATCTAGAGTTCTCAAAGTAGTGATGGTGGTATAGTGGAGAGCATAGCTGCCTTCCAAGCAGTTGACCCGGTTCGATTCCCGGCCATCACAGAGGAGAGACTTTCCTCTACATGTTATGATGTTGGATATTTTTCAGTGCTTTCAAACCTTTATTCAAAGGCTTCAAAAAGTCCCTCCTAACTTTTTCTTTTCCTTTTCTAGGGCCAGGAGTGTCCACTGCTGGAAACTCTGCTGGAGGTCAACAGGGTCATGTGAACACATTTGACTACAAGCAGCAACTCAATCCAGAGACTAGAGAATCTGCATTTCCCGCGGCAAATGCATGATAGTGTGAATGCTGCAGGTAAACTGTAATGCTGTGTCCTGCCGGCCCGTCTCTGGTCTGGAGTGAGAGTTTAAGAAAGAGTTTAAAGACTGGCAGTTTAAAAGGGTGAAGAGGAGATGAAGAAGAGGGTGAAGAGCACAGATGAAGAGGAGGATGAAGAAGAGAGATGAAGAAGAGGATGAAGAGGAGAGATGAAGACTGATGAAGCATGAAGAGATGAAGTTAAAACAGTTTAAAACATTTTTTAAAAGGTAAAAGTTTGGGAAAAGTTTTTAAAGTTCAAGGTTTAAAACAAAGTTTAAAGCAGAAAGTTGAAAAAATGTGGAAAAAAGTTGAAACAGTTTAAAACGTTAAAAAGTTAAAAGTTTGGAAAATGTGGAGTGAGAGTTTAAGAAAGAGTTTTAAGACTGGTAGTTTAAAACGGGTGATGAGATGAAGAAGAGGGTGAAGAGTAGAGATGAAGAGGAGGGTGAAGAAGAGAGATGAATAGGAGGATGAAGAGGAGAGATGAAGACTGATGAAGCATGAAGAGATGAAGTTGAAACAGTTAAAAAAGATTTAAAGAACATACAAGTTTGAAAACAGTTTAAAGGTCAAGGTTTAAAACAAAGTTTAAAACAGAAAGTTGAAAAAAAATTGAAAAAAATTGAAAAAGTTGCAAAAAGTTGCAAAAGTTTAAAAAAGTTGCAAAAGCTGAAAAAAGTTGAAAAAGTTTTAAAAAGTTAACTGTTTTCAAAGAGTTTATAGGTCAAGGTTTAAAACAAAGTTGAAAAAAAGTGGGAAAAAGTTGAAACAGTTGAAAAAGATTTGGAAAAGTTCCAAGTTTGAAAAACGTTGAAAGTTTCAAACAGTTTAAAAAGCTGACAGTTAAAGAACAGTTGAAAAGTGGGCGTGGCTTTGCCTGCTGGCAGCCTGATTAGTGCAGGTGAGTCTGTTGCCGTGGAGACGGAGCTCCTCTGCTGTCACTCTGTGACAGGCTGGATGAGAACAGGGCTACAAAGCTGATACGCAGCTCCCCAACAACTGCTTGTAGTTGGAAAACCGTGACACTTGTTGAAAAATGTCTTCACCGTCGGCGTCAGAAGGGTCTGGGGCTCGGCGGCTGGGGCCTTCTATGTCCCGCCGGGGGCTGGGGGGGTGGTGGGGGGATGGCCCCCGGGGGTGCGGCGGGCTCCGCTGTCGGGGCCGGGGGGGCTCCCTGCCCGCGTGGCCTGGGGGCGCTGCACTGGCCGGTCCCGGCTTGGCGGCTCGGGTCGGGGCCCGGGGCTCTGCGCCCTTTATCCTTCTCTTGTGGGCCCCTCTGGCCTGGGGGGGGGGGGGTCCTCTCTGCGCGCTCTGTCTGGTGCCTTCCGGGTTGGGGCGTGGCTCTCCGGGGGGGTTTGTCGGGGCCTCCCTGGATCCGGTGGGTCGCTGGGTGCCGGGGTGGCGACGTCCGGCCCTGGTGGCCTCGGCCCCCGGGGTGGTGCTGCGGCCCCCCCACAACAGTTCCATTCACATCCAGAGGACAAACCACACACACACACACACACACACACACACACACACACACACACACACACACACTTCCACTCCTCATTGACGAGATTGTTCTGTTAATTATCAAAATCAAGTTGTTTGCTTTTGTTGTTGTTGTGTTTGTTTGTTTGTTTTTTTTTTAATTTATTTATTTTTTGTTTTATGTCTTTTTTTTTTGCTTTTGTTATAATTGTTGTGATTATTTTGGTTTTTGCTCTGTTGTTGCTCAGGCTGGTTTAATCTCATGGCAGTTGGAAAATATTTAGATCACTGTGGTTAATGTATTATTAAAAAGAAAAGAAAAAAATGTATGTAGCACAAACAAGGGTATTGTACTATAGATCAGTTTTTGTTGAAGCAGCAGCAGCAGGAGGAGGAAGAGGAGGAGGAGGATGGACGTAAACAGAGGGAGAGAGCAGTGATAGAGATAGGTAGAGAGGCAATGGAGAAGGAAACCCAGGAGGAGAAGTCGGGCAGCAGGAGGTCAGAACACAAAGGAGACACAAGGAAAACTGCTGGTACGACTGGTGTGAGAACACAGATGAACTGGCAACCAGAGCTCCCAGTGAGGAGAACTAAATACTGACACTAATGACAATTACAAACAGCTGTGACCAGCAGGAGGAAGCAGGAGAACACAGGGGCGGAGCTAAGGGGAACACAGGAGGGGAGGAGTGAACACTCTCAGGAAGGGAGGGGTGAGTGAGAGCAGGATCAGGACACCAGGCAGCAGGAAATAAAGAAGAGAACAAAGAAATGTCCAAAGTTCAGCCATTCATGCTTTTACAATCATTTCTGGTAGATATTCCTGGTCTAGAACTCCCGTCTGTTCTGGAGTGTTTCCTCTTCCAGAAGCCAACAGAGCTGCACGTTTCAGCCACAATGTCTGGAATGAAACCAAACGTTCACATGTGTGTGAATAGAATGAACATCAAATAGTGAGGAAGTGGTGGAAGCAGACAGACGGCGAGTGGAGTGGACAGTCTTTATTTCTCCACACAGACTGAAGCTGTCAGGCCAAACATTCCAACAGGTGAAGCTCCGCCCCCTCTTACTTCACCACACCTCCTCACTCTGCCTACGTCACCTGGCCCCGCCCCCTTCTAATGTGAGCCCTTCTTCCCAGTGCGACCGCGACACAATGTTGGTTTCAGTGTGATTCAGTGAAGCTTCAGGGAGCCGCTACAGAGGAGCTGAAGAGCCACATGTTGAACAGCCCTGTAATGAGAGAAAACTCTTCCTCCAAATAAACTGGATATTAAAGCTCCACTTCACTTTACAGTTCACATTGACGTCATGAAACAGGTTTCAAACAGGTTTTCTCAGGAATGTCCTGCTCTGGGTGAGTCAGAGGACAAACCGTCACTTTGTGCTTGTCAGACATGAGAGACGGACTGAGAGGGACGAAGAGCAGCTTCTTCTCTCCACAACTTTCCTCACACATGGAAAAGTGTCTGTAAGAAGAAGTGAAGAGAGTTCAGGTGAGACTCTGGCAGCTCTTTAGAAGCTTCCACAACGGAGAGAAAGACTTTCTCACTTCTCTTTTCCTCTTTCATTCACACCATCACAAACCACTGACAGCTGCTTTCTTCTTCTTCACCTGTTGGACAAACATTTCAACCTCCATTAACTCCTTTCTTCACCTCTTTTCTTCTCTATGGAAAAACTTTCAACATTCCACAGTGGGCGGGTCTTCAGCCCTCCTTCACTCTGATTGGCTCAGGTTGGTGTCAGTCTAAAGCATTCAATCCAACACACACACACACACACACACACACACACACGCACACACACACACACACACACACACACACACACACACACACACACACACACACACACACACACACACACGAGTCGATCGTCTCATTATTTATCATCCAGACGCTTCATTTTTCTCTGAAACCTCCAACTGACATTAATCATATTACTTGTTCTATTTTCCACATTTCTATATTTTCTTCTCTCACGTTATTTCCTCTGTTTGTTTATTATTTATTCTTCTTCTTGTTTTCCTTTTTCTGTTTTGTCTCGGCTGTCGCTCTCTGATCTCACTCTACTGTGTGTGTGTGTGTGTGTGTGTGTGTGTGTGTGTGTGTGTGTGTGTGTGTGTGTGTGTGTGTGTGTGTGTGTGTGTGTGTGTGTGTGTGTGTGTGTGTGTGTGTGTGTGTGTGTGTGTGTGTGTGTGGACCAGGTTGGTGTGTTTCTCTCTGACTCAACATGAGTGACGTGGATGAAGAAGACACACCAGAGTGTGTGGACAGGTAAGAGACGTCACACACTCCTGCAGCCACTCAAAGAGCAAACAGAAGAATCCACACTCAATGTAAACTCCATAGAAATATGAAGAGTGTTCAAAGTGGCTCTGCTGTATTGACTCGTCTCAAGGCTTAGTGGTTTCAATGATCCAAAGTGAGCTGAAGTGATTCCAACAGGCAGCAGAAAAACAGCTGCAGTAAAGAAGACGAGGTGCAGAGACATTCCACCGTCACCATGATCAGTCCCAATGTGATCATGAAAGACACAAGGACAAGCAGTGGACAGAACCAACACTAGAACATCATGTGTTGTCTTTCAGGGCAGAGTTTAGAACTCCTCTTCACCTGATCCCAGGTCAGAGCAGTGTCACCTTCCCAACAGGGCTTTAAAGGAACTGGAAGTCTCCAGATGACCCTGAAGTCCAAACATCCCACATCACTAACTTACACTTTGCTCCACAAATATTAGTCCAGAGACACACTTCTTCTCATTTTGTCCTGAATATGAGCACAATAAATAGAAAGTAAACTCTCCAGATGGAGGTGAAGTTCAGGCTTCAGCTTTCATTCAGTGGCTTCAAGTCAAACATCACATAACAATGTGAGCAACTAAAGTCTTTTTAAACACAATCCCTTCATGTCAGGGGCTCAAAAGTCACTGAACCAATGAAATAAGAGAAAATCCAACATTCATCTCTCACACTTGTTGAAAAGCCTTTGCAGGCAATGACGGTGTGAAAGTGTGAAGTCATGACGTCACCAGGCGCTCGCTGGGTTTCCTCTATTTGAATGCTCTTCAGGCTTCACTGCAGCTCCTTTCACTGGATGTTGCTTTGTGGGCCTTTCTAACCCACGTTTCATGTGGAACAGGTGAAATTCAGGCTCTGTTGGATTGAGATCTGGTGACTGACTGGGCCTTTCAGGAAGATTCCTCTTCTTTATTCTAGATGAAACTCCTGGCTTGATGTGGCTGCTTGTCCTCCTCACATTAGAAGAGAGTAAGGGGACGGTGTTTTGTGACGGATGGGGGCAGTGTGAGGTGACGGGTTGGGAAGAAATTAGAAAGTGACGGATCATCGCTGGTTGAAATGTTTGACATGTGAACTGTTGACGTGTTTGAAGTAATAAAGAGAATCCACTTGACTCCTCTTCACTGTGTGTGTGTGTGTGTGTGTGTGTGTGTGTGTGTGTGTGTGTGTGTGTGTGTGTGTGTGTGTGTGTGTGTGTGTAGGTCAGAAGCTCAGACACACAGCAGGGTCTTCAGTATCCAGCAGGTTGTCTATGAAGAGTGACCGGTCCAAAGATCTTCAACCAGACTTCAGAGGTGAACCTGGACCTTCAGACACAAAGTAAGAAACTCTTTGTTTCCTTTCATTTATTACAGAAAGTTTCCATGTATTGAGTTTAAATCTACAGTTTTGTTTCTGTTAAAATAGTTTTTCTTTCTACTGTTACTTTTACTTGCTCTGGTGGAACAGTTGAGTTTTTCTCTGCAAAAGTACCTTGAGATGATTTTAGTTTTACATGAATTGAATCAAATTAAGTTGAAACGACTCGTTTCAACATGTGTGTGTATAGAGGACAGAAGCTCAGACACACAGCAGGGTCTTCAGTATCCAGCAGGTTGTCTATGAAGAGTGACCGGTCCAATGATCTTCCACCACTCTTCAGTGGTGAACCTGGACCTTCAGACACAAAGTAAGAAACTCTTTGTTTCCTTTCATCTCCTCAAAACCAGAGTGAGAGAAGTTGTGCTCACTCCAACATTCACTTCCAGTATTTTAGTACAAGAGTACAAAGTGCAAACTCAGCAGCAAAGTGTGATCTTACACTCCAGGATTTGATGTCCTGTAGATCGTCACTGATGGAGGAGGGTGGAGGGTGGAGTTGGTTTGGTGGAGACGTAGAGCTGAGTGTCGTCTGCATAGCAAAGAAACTTCAGGATGTATTTATGAGAAATATGGACAAGTGGAGGAGATGGACAATGAAGAAGGTAGGACCAAGTACAGAGCCCTGAGGAACACCAAAGGAGAGGGGGATGGGTGGATGTCAAAGATTTCAACTGAATGAACTTCAACTTTAAAGTTCCTCGACCAGAATCCACATGGAAAAATATCCAGTTTCAGTTGTTGATGTTCGTCTCACATATGTTGTTCATACATTTCTGGATATAATTCATCATGACACTCACACAAACACATCATTCCAGCATAGACACTTCAAGGAACTTACCAGTTTGTCGACCGCTTGCTGATTAACCATCAGTTTCACAACATTTAAGAATTTTCTCCTGGCTTGAATCTTCTTTCTCTGAGAAAGTCTGTCCTTTTATTTTGGGCTGAATCAGTCCAATGTTGATCATTTTGCTGGAGCTTCTGCGACATCATCTTTGATATCCCAGAAACCCATGAGGCAGATTTCCCAAGATGACATCAGTTAGGAAACATAAACTCAGTTTCATGGACACAAATGCTGGTTTGTTTGTAAACATCAACGTTGGTGTGATCGATTTGGGAAACTGGAGGTTGGAAAAGAGTGCAAATGAGTGTTGATGGTCTTGTTTTGGTGTTTTTGGTTGATTCTCTCTGCAGAAGGGATGTTTTATGAGAAGTAGAGTTTAAAGATGTTTTCAGGTAGAGGAACTTTAAATGTGCAGCAGGAAGTGCTGATGAGGGCTGAGAATCAGTGTTTGTGTCAGGATTCATCATCACACCACACAGCAGCTTTAACTAACATGTCAACATGTTTCTGCAGCGTGAGCCAGCAGAGCTCCCAGGTTCTCCGTGGTGGCTCCGCCCCTCAGCAGCAAACACATCTGGACTCCATATTTATGGTGAGAACAAGTGTCCATTCAACACTTTACTGTCACATCATGAGACAGAAGAAGCTGTTGTGACTTCCAGCTGAAACATGAAACAGACACTCAGCTTATTAGATCCATTCAGGTCCAAAGTGAAACAGTCCAACCTTCATCCAGCTTCCAGTCTTCACTGATGCTTGAAGCTGTTTCTGCTGGATCCCACATGAAGTGTGATTTGGCTTCACATGTTGTCCATCCTGCTCTCTGCACTGGATTTACACTCACATCTCAATCTGGCTTCAGTTTCAGCTCAAAGTCAACTCCACATGTTTCTCTGTTCCAGCTGCTGGAGGACAACATGGTGACTTTCATGAAGAAGGAGCTGAAGAAGATGCAGAAGCTCCTGAGTCCAGATTACCCAGCATGCTCAGGGAGTGAGAGGGAGGATGAGGATGAAGAGCAGAGGAGCAGCAGAGAGTCATTTCTGAGGATCACACTGGACTTCCTGAGGAGGATGAAGCAGGAGGAGCTGGCTCAGCGTCTGTGGAGCAGTAAGAGGATTTGATCTCATTTCACAGGATGGAGATGAAACCTGAAATGTTCTCAGCTGGAGCAGAAAGCAGTCAGAAACAGAGTCCGTCCAGAGAACAGAGGTCATTTCCAGGTCAGACACAGAAAGTGTGAAACAGGCAGGAAGTCCAAAACAAGCAGCAGAGTCCAAAAGCAGAGACGAGGAGACACAAAGAGAGTTCCTGAACTCTGCTGTTCATGTGATGCAAACATGAGCATCAGACCAGAGGCTGTTTGGTCTCCACTGAGGAGCTGATGGAGCTGATGGAGGAGAAACATCTCCACTAACACACTGTCATCTTCACATTCAATGTCAAACACACTCAACTCATTCATGGTTTCTTCTTTTCAGGAACTGCTGCTGGAGTCTGCCAACAGAAGGTGAAATGTGCCCTGAAGAAGAGGTTCCAGGTTGTGTTTGAGGGGGTCTCTAAAGCAGGAGAGTCCACCCTCCTGAAGCAGATCTACACAGAGCTCCACATCACAGAGGGAGGGACTGCAGAGGTCAATGAGGAACATGAGGTCAGACAGATTGAAGCAGCATCCAGGAGAGCAGACAGAGCAGAAACCAGCATCAGACCAGGAGACCTCTTTAAAGCCTCACCTGGAAGATCTCCACCAATCAGAACAGTGCTGACAAAGGGAGTGGCTGGCATTGGGAAAACAGTCCTGACACACAAGTTCACTGTGGACTGGGCTGAAGACCAAAGCAACCAGGACGTCCACTTCACATTCCCATTCACCTTCAGAGAGCTGAATGTGCTGAAGGACAGGAAGTTCAGCTTGGTGGGACTTGTTCATCACTTCTTCACTCAAACCAAAGAAGCAGGACTCTGCAGCTTTGAAGACCTCCAGGTGGTCTTCATCTTTGACGGTCTGGATGAGTGTCGCCTCCCTCTGGACTTCCAGCACACTGAGATCCTGACTGATGTGACAGAGTCCACCTCAGTGGATGTGCTGCTGACAAACCTCATCAGGGGGAAACTGCTTCCCTCTGCTCGCCTCTGGATCACCACACGACCTGCAGCAGCCAATCACATCCCTCCTGACTGTGTCGGCATGGTGACGGAGGTCCGAGGGTTCACTGAGCCACAGAAGGAGGAGTACTTCAGGAGGAGGTTCAGAGAGGAGCAGCAGGCCAGCAGGATCATCTCCCACATCAAGACCTCACGAAGCCTCCACATCATGTGCCACATCCCAGTCTTCTGCTGGATCACTGCTACAGTTCTGGAGGAGGTGTTGAAGAGCAGAGAGGGAGGAGAGCTGCCCAAGACCATGACTCAGATGTACATCCACCACCTGGTGGTCCAGGCCAAAGTCAAGAAGGTCAAGTATGATGGAGGAGCTGCCACAGATCCACACTGGAGTCCAGAGAGCAGGGAGATGATGGAGTCTCTGGGAAAACTGGCTTTTGAGGAGCTGCAGAAAGGAAACCTGATCTTCTATGAACCCGACCTGACAGAGTGTGGCATCGATCTCAGAGCAGCCTCAGTGTACTCAGGAATGTTCACACAGGTCTTTAGAGAGGAGCAAGGCCTGTACCAGGACAAGGTCTTCTGCTTCATCCATCTGAGCCTTCAGGAGTTTCTGGCTGCTCTTCATGTCCATCAGACCTTCATCAAGTCTGGAATCAACCTCCTGGATGAACAACAACAAACCTCCCGGTGGTCAAAAGTGTTTAAGAAGAAAGTTAATCTCCAGCATCTCCATCAGAGAGCAGTGGACGAGGCCTTGAAGAGTCCTAATGGACACCTGGACTTGTTCCTCCGCTTCCTCCTGGGTCTTTCACTGCAGACCAATCAGAGTCTCCTCCGAGGTCTGCTGACACAGACAGGAAGTAGCTCACAGACCAATCAGGAAACAGTCCAGTACATCAAGGAGAAGCTGAGTGAGAGTGTGTCTACAGAGAGAAGCATCAATCTGTTCCACTGTCTGAATGAACTGAACGATGGTTCTCTGGTGGAGGAGATCCAACAGTCCCTGAGATCAGGACGTCTCTCCACTGATGAACTGTCTCCTGCTCAGTGGTCAGCTCTGGTCTTCATCTTACTGTCATCAGAAGAAGATCTGAAGGAGTTTGACCTGAAGAAATACTGTGCTTCAGAGGAGGCTCTTCTGGAGCTGCTGCCAGTGGTCAAAGCCTCCAACAAAGCTGTGTACGTGGTTCAGGAACAAAGATGTAGAACTGAGTCCATGACAAACATTGACCTGGTTTTCATTGTTGGTTCTTCTTCAGGTTGAGCAGCTGTGGTCTGTCAGAGAGAAGCTGTGGAGCTCTGTCCTCAGTCCTCAGCTCTCAGTCCTCCAGTCTGACACATCTGGACCTGAGTTTCAACAACCTGCAGGATTCAGGAGTGAAGCGGCTGTGTGCTGGCCTGGAGAGTCCTCACTGTAAACTGGAAGATCTCAGGTTCTGACATCATTGATCATTAATATCCACCACTCTCTGTTCTCCTGCTCACATCTCTAGAACATCAGTAGAACATGTCAGTAGAACACTGCAGCCTCTAGATAGTTTCTCCTCTATTAATCAGGAAGTAAAACAACAAGTCAAGTTTCCAGGGTAAGTTCAGGTGTAGAGCAGCAGCTTTACTTCCTCCACTCACTGTGTTTGTGACGCTCCATGTCACAGAGTTCTGCCTCAGACTCTGACACGACACCACTCCTTTAAAAAGTAATTTAGTTACTTTACTGATTACCTTTAAGTGATTGTAATAGTAACTCAGTTAGATTACAAGTCACTTTTTAGTTACTTTCCCCCACGTCTCAAGTTAAAAAAGACTCAGTTAAAAACTCAGTTCTGATCACTGCCTGGCCTCCTGCTGATACATATTTAATCTTTGACCTTCATTCTCTGTTCTATTTATATCTGACTCACTTTTATTATCTCATTTTTACTATTACTGATATTTATTTACCGGTGATGGAGTTGTAGTCTGTTGTTGCACTATTTATCTATTTATAGATTTATATATTTGCACTATTTGACCTTTTAATTATCCCCGTCGGGGACAAATAAAGTCTGGTTTTCTGGAGAGTCCACTCTGTCGTCTGGAGACTCTAGAGTAAGACTCCATGTTTGAGTTTGTGTGCAGTGAAAGTTGTGTTCCACTAAAGGTCAGACATCAGGCTGATATGAGATGATCCACACTGAGGATCTCCATGAGAAACTGAGACTTTAGTCCTGTGACTGTGGCAGAGCCGTGTGGAGCTCCACATTTCAAAGCTTGGTAGAAGAACAAGGTGCTGCACTGGACAATTCACTGTCCAGCTCTGACAGGCTCCATGTTCACCTTCAGCTTTCAAAGCAGGCTGATCTCTCCTGGATGAAGAGTCACTGATCTCCCAGCTGGAGCTCCAAACTCTCACTCACTCTGCCATTGTTGCCCCCCTGACCCAGTGTGTGTCATGGAGGGTGACATTAAATCCTGTAGCAGGAAACAAAGAGGCAGACAGGTTGAGCTGGCGTTTGTCTCGGCTGCAGGATTTAATATGCAGCTGCCTCTGTGCAGCTTTGAGGCTCCTCCAATCAGTGGCGCCGCCAGGATTCAATACCATAGTCCACACAGACCCCCCCTCCCCCCAGCGTCTGCGTTGTGAGCGCCGGGGGGTGATTTTCCGTTCTGTGCACAGAGAAGATGGTGGTTGGCGAGCCCCGGGGGTGTGTACAGAAACACAGAGGAAAACAGCCCAGCAACACATTCTGCTGACGGCTCACCAGGAAGAGACAAAAGCAAACACCCCTTCAAAATAAATGTTCACACCTTCAAATAAACTGTAGGTGCACTACGTACAGGACTCCGCCTGGGGGCTCCACTGCCTTCAATCACTATGCGCCCCCTGCTGGCCTTTTAGAGTAACACACTATTGCTGCTGCCTGGAAAGTCCAACTCTGTTTGAACCTTTTAGACTCTATGTGAGACACAGGAAGATCAAATATATCTATAGGAGTGTCTAGTTTTAATCACATTGGACTTATTTAATTCATTGTTTTCACCCTGAACTGTAATTTAGTCCTATTAACATCTTTTAAATACACTTTAAATTGCTGCAGCGTTTTGTCCTCCTTTACACAAACTGGACTTGTTGTCTTGATGTCCAGTAAGCTTGGCTGTTGACTTGTCCTCCCACTGGACACTGCTTCTGTTTGCTGTCACATCAATTCATCTCTCCAGAAGAACAAAGATCACATCAGTGACAATAATAAGCTCCTTCTTCTTTCACTTCCTCGGGGCTCCAACCTTCTTCAGAAGAAGAAATGAACAACAAGGATCAGTGTGATCAGTCTCTTCTGAATATGATCAGCTGCTCATTTCAGCTCATGTAGCAGCCCAGCTCTCTAAAGTATTATTGTCTGAATTGAATTAGAGGAGCTGTGACTTAAAGGCTGGGGGGGTCGGGTTGGTGAGCAGCTAGTTACCACCAAGGTTTACCAGTAGGGGGCGACACTCAAATGACCCTTCTTATTAGAAGACCATGAGAAATATTCACACAGTTACTTAAAGGAGCTTTAAAAAGCAAACAAATGTTTAATGACAGTAAATCACACACTATAAATTAAAGGCTTTTTGTAAATGAACTGTGGAGTTAAACAAGTATTTTAGAATGAATTTATATCAAACTAAACAACCCAACAAACACCTAAATAATGAAAAACTTCTTCACTCTCAATGACTTCAACATCACACTTTGTCCTCTAATCTCACTTCTTTCTCTCTTCATTCAGGTTGAAGAACTGCAGTTTGTCAAAGATCAGCTGTTCTTCTGTGGCCTCAGCTCTGAAGTCCAACCCCTCCCTCCTGAAACATCTGAAACATCTGGACCTGAGTGGGAACCAGCTGCAGGATTCAGGAGTTGAGCAGCTGTGTGGTTTTCTGGAGAGTCCACTCTGTAGTCTGGAGACTCTGAGGTCAGTTGACTGTCTGTTACTGTTGTAGAAGGAGGAATGTTAGTGATGTGAGACTCTGGTCCTGCAGTGAGAGATGGACTGAGCTCAGCAGCTTCTTACTGATGTGTGTGGACATGAGGAGGAGTGTGAAGGTTGTGCTGACATGAGGATGATGAGGGTGATGATGAAGATCCACAACAACAGAACAGCTCATTGATCAGGACTCAGTAATGAGGAGCTGCTCATTTCTCCATCAACACATCTGATTGGTTCTCCTCATTCATTCTCATGCTTTCTCTCTTTATTCAGGTTGTGGAACTGCAGGTTGTCAAAGATCAGCTGTTCTTCTCTGGCCTCAGCTCTGAAGTCCAACCCCTCCCAGCTGAAGACGCTCTACCTGCGTTACAATAACCTTCAGGATCCAGATGTGCAGCAGCTGGTTGGTCTTCAGAAGAGTCCAGACTGCAGCCTACAGACTCTCTGGTCAGTAGATGTTGGAGTGAGTCCCTGCTGCTTCCAGCAGGTTTCTACTAAACACAGTTAGTGTGAGAACAAAGATCCAGTGTTGGACGTCTCAGTGAGGCTGTGAGAGGACAACGCTGAGCAGCTTCAGGATTGGACAGCAGAGGACACAGTCAGCCAATCAGAGGAGCCACAGGCTGGTTGTGTTGGTCTGACAGTGGTGGTCCTTCATGAGCTCTGAGCTGCTGCTGTGGACAGGACTGAAGTCCTGGCTGCTCCTCAGAGACTGTCCTCATGTCCTCTGACCTCTGTCCTCATGTCCTCTGACCTCTCTTCTCTCTGCAGGTACTGAGAGCAGAGAGGACGCTGTGTGTCCTGAAGGTCCACTGAGGACAGCAGAGCTTCATCCAGCAGTGAGCGACAGAGGAACCACCAGAAGATCTGCTGAGTGTCGGTGGTGCAGTGTGAAGAGCTGAGAGAGTCCAGCATCGAACCAGGGTTCTTCCTGCTCCTCCTGCTTCTCCTCCTCCTCCTCCTCCTCCTCCTCCTCTTCCTCCTCCTCCTCCTCCCCTTCCTCCTCTTCCTCCTCCTGCTCCTCCTCCTCCTCCTCCCCTTCCTCCTCTTCCTCCTCCTCCTACTCTTCCTCCTCCTCCTCTTGTCTTCCTCCTCCCCCTCCTCCTCCTCCTCCTCCTCCTCTTCATGTGTTGGTTCATTGGAAGCTGTAGAGATGTTTTGTTGTTAGTCTAAATTCTTTGTTGAGGTTTGAATCCCGTTCCTTCATGTTGGACCTTAACAAGTGTCCTTCAGAGGACAATGAGACTCTGGAACCTTCAAAGAGGGACCTGGTGTGTGTGGGACTTTTCCAGCTTGTGTAAAGTGGAGCAGGAGCTGGTCAACACTCCATCAAGCTGTTCTCCACCTTCACCTCCATCACCTGAGGACGTGTCCACAGCACAGAGAGTGGACAGAGCATGGACAGAGACCGTTGGTGTTCCAGTCACGTCTCATTGTGTCTTGGTCTTGACATGGAGGAACCTGGGTCATGGAGGAATTGACAGGACAGGATCATGGTGCAGTTTGCTGAAAACTAATTGATTTGAGTTTTTAGGAAATGTTCTGCCTGTACAGTAATATACAGTAATATAACGTACTGCGTGATTTAAGTGTGTAATTGTGAAAGATGTTGATGTTGTCGATGATCACGTCAATATGGACCACAGACAGTACAGTGTACACTGTTTTTAATAAATGAACATGAGCTGCACCCACCAGATTTAAAAAGAATATATATATTTGTACATATACAGTACAAACACTTGTCTATCAGTACATGTGTCCACGTTGTAACAGGGCATGAATTTCACTGTGGGATTGCAGGTTTTTTCTTCTTCTTTTTTAAAAATAAACAAGTTTTAAACACTGCTTCCATGGTGGGTGACGGACTGGACTGGAGGGAAAGAGAGGGAGGGAGGGAGGGCAAGTGAATTACTGCAAAAATACACAAACACTGAGGGTTTCATCTCAGGTCATAAAGTATTTGCTGGTTGTGATTGTGAGGAGAGGATTGGTCAGCCTGGAGCGCAGCAACAGAGTTCAGAGTTACGTGATGCACCTGAACGCATCATCCATGTATCTTTGACATGAAGCTCGTTTACCTTTAAAAATCCATAAATTAGCATCATTGTTTAAGCCGCTGAGTTTAAAGAGTGTGAAAAAAGTAGCAGCTGATAGTCCAGACATTACGAAAGGTTCCGCTACGCGACATACGGTAGAACAAAGTCGAGGCCAATTACATTTGCAGCATCATCTTATCAAAACCAATCACGATGCCTGCTCTATCTTTCAACTTCCAATCAAATGTCCCCGCGAGCAAATTGCAGTCCCGGATCATCTTTCGTTCAACCAATCAGGAGACAGCGTCTTCAACGACCAATCATGGAGGTGCGGGGAGTGACATCATCAGAACCAATCACGGTGTCGGCTCTGTCTTTGAAGATCCTTGCCGCTCCTTCTTACCTGCAACTATTTTTCCGTGGATATCAACAGAGAAGGTAAGACTTGTTACCGTAATCAAATGAAAAGGCACTAGCAACTTGTTGCTAACTGCTGCTAGCGAGGCTTCCCTCCCGGTGCAGCTGTCGTTAAAGATTGTTTGTCCCGGTGTCTGAATAACTCTGAAACTTAATCATGTCCCAAATATATATATATATATATATATATATATATATATATATATATATATATATATATATATATGTATATATATATATATATACATATATATATATATATATATATATATATATATATATATATATATATATATATACTTTATTCTAAAGTTGTAACTATTCCTCATTTACTAACTGTTAGTAAATGAGGAATAGTCGCAACTTTAGAATAACGTCCTAATAATGTATATAAAGTATTAACTGATACTTAACTAATATATTAACTCACACTTTACAGACCAGTTATTAATAGTTTGTTAACCATCTACTAATAATAATATACTTTGTGGAACAGCAAAATATCACATTATTGTACCTCAGCCTTGTTCCACCCACTGGCTTTTGTGTGTGCTGTATTTACCCCCCCCAAATAAAAAACACAATAACTCAATAAAACAGTTGTGTTTAATGTTTTGAACAAAAACAATAAACAATATAGAAAATAGAACAATATAGAACAAAATACAATATAGCCCTTATAGGTTATATAATATAGGACACTTAATCTCCAAACATTGCAGCAATGTCATGGATTCTCCGTCCTAAAGGCCCTTTGCGATGCTTACGGACAAGCCACTCATGCCATTCAATAACTTTGAGATGGTCTAGCAGTGACTCCTCTGTACGACTCCCCCTGAGTCTCCACACATTGTCCTTGACCGTTCTCCAGGCCCTCTCTATATGCTGGGTACGTCGACATAGGACACACTGTGATTGACAGTGAAATGGGTGTAGCCAAGCTGAGGTAGAGCTTTTCTATAAGCCCGCCACTCATCACTTCTTATTGTAGATCCCACTTTAACATGGTGAGCTATCAGTGGCACCAGATCTCTCCTTCCTCTTCTCTCAACTCTGCGAAGAACAGGCTTTGCATGTCTTCTCCCTCTCTTGTCCACACCGAGCATCCCCAACACCCACTTCTTCCTCTTCCAGCCACCAGCCATTCGTCCCCGTCCGTACTGTTGAAAACAAAAAACATAGCCGTTATTGTGCTTTAGACAAAATGAATAATCATAGTCATTCAATGCTAATTTGCAGTGCTATTTCAATCAAATTGCTTGCCTTTCTTTTGTGCCTGAAGTGGCTCTCATCAATGGTCACACACTGCTGTCGTCCCCCAATGCGCTGGCCTCTTGCTTGTTGACGTCTGTCCATCGCAGTAGGACACACATCTGGTAGCTTCTGGGCCGTCTTGGACAGGGTTGCTGAGCTCGCAGGAATGTCATCATTGATCATATCCACTTGACGTCGACGCAGGCCTTGTGCAAATCTGATAGAATAAGGAAAATAATTAGTATACCACAGTTATTTTGATGGTTTTGGTTTGGTTTGGTTTGGTTTATAGCGTACCTGAACACAAAGCGCATCCAGTTGAAGAGGGAGACCTTTGACTTGCTGAATATAGATTTATGTCTAATTGACCTTTTCATTTTCCTCCCTCTGTGGTTGTGGTGTTTACAAACCCTGAAGATACATACAAATCAAAATAAGAATGACACAGGGAGGCCAAGGTAGTGGCTAGAGCACTGATTTTCTAACATTCTAACGTCATTTTCATTTTAATTGTGGACCAAAACAATCACGCCATTTCATGCAACAAAAATAAACTTACCATGCATAGTCGTCCACACAAATGGATTCCTTTAACTTCATCTTGTGTTTGCATTTTTGGCATTGCATCCGTCTTAGAAGCTTTTTCTCCTGCAGTCATTTGATCATTTCTCTGTGTCTTCTTTTAGATTTACTTCTGCTTTCAACAAGCTCTCTTCGCTCAGTGGCTAAACCAGGCATTATTTGACCATATATGAAGTTTAGGGCCTACCTATTTGTTTTTATTTGATCTCTGTTCTTTTCACACACATTAACAATCATCCAGAGTTTCTCTAACTGGCTCCCGCCAGATTACATGCTTGAATTGTACCAGGGGGCGACGGGGGGAAACCAACCAATCACAATTGGATTTAGGTGTTGGAGGAGGAGCGATCCGGCCTCGTCCATCATATTGGTTGGTTTATCAACCTGTCAATCACCTCACATTACCACTCAACATTGACCAGCGACAACCTAGATGGACACGCCCCCTTCTCTCACCAGCAAGTTCGTTTTTGGATGATCAGATTCTAATCATTATCGAAGCTCACATTATCATTGATTTCAGAAAATGAACACCCGGTGGTTTAAAAAGTCATAAACCAGTGTTCCCAGCGGAAGTGGTGATGTGCAAAATGCCGAAATGAATCCAGGTACTTAAGGGAGAAAGAGAAAAAAAGTCAACAGCAGGTAGAAGTGAAAGGAAAACTACACCTGTGGACCATGTGTGCATGAACAACAACGGTAAGCAACATTGTGTGTTATTTTTTCATTAGAACTGTATGATTAGGATAACACAGGTTGATAGTTCTACTGCATCATCCAACAAGTTTGGCAAGTTGCCCACTGACTAATTTGCGTGCGTGTGTGTGCATGTTTACCAGAAAAGAGAAGATTTATGAGTTGTAAGACCTGTTGTAGACCAACAACTAGTATAACTGTTATTTTCTGAGGTGTGTGTGTGTGTGTGTGTGTGTGTGTGAGCGTGCACACATTATGCACCTATCCACCCATATATTTGCCAGCTGCTCATTATTTTATTTTACCTTCACCTGGTTTATAATCACTTTTTTAATGTTCTGTCCTCTCATTTCAGATACTGAGGCAACTCTAGCTCCAGCAGCTTTTTTAAGGATTCAAGGATTCAAGGATTCAAGGATTCTTTATTGTCATATCATAAATGACACGAAATTTGGACTCAGGTCCCGGTAAGCCAAAGTAATAAAAAAAAATATATAACAGGAGCGTAAAAATATATACTGGAGCGTAAAAATATATACAAGGGATAAAGTGAGGAAGTGGTGGTGAATGTAAAGTGTAAAGTGTTGTAGTGCAGGAAGATGAGGGAGTCTACGGAACATGGCTGGAGTTCACAAGTCTCACAGCTTCAAGGAAGAAGCTGTTCCTGAGCCTGCTGGTTTTGCTTTAAATATTAAGAAGCACATCTTCTTAAGAAGAGACACACTGCCACAAACCAGTGACCTGACCCAGGAGAAATCCTCCTCCTCCAACCACCTGGTCAAAGTAGTCGCGGTGCACAAATCACCATTTTTTTTTCAAAGCCTGACCTGCAGATCACGATTTTTTAAACAGAGAATACAATGTTCCAATCAGATTTTATTGTGAAACATTGAACAATACCTGTGAAAAAAATGCAGACTTGTTGTTTTAACTGCACATGAGGTGGTTATCTCAAATATAAAATAAAAGTTTAGGACATTGCTGTTCAAAATACTAAATTGTATCATGTAAAAGCACTTTGGGTGGTCAATGATGAGAAATGTGCTCTATAAGCACAGTCCATCTACAAATTAACATTTAATAAATGTTAAATGCTATTGATAAGAATGTATGAGTTGACTTTATGTATTTTCTGTTTTTCAGAATCAGGTGTGTTGGAAGAAGGAAACATGTAAAACATGCAGCAGAGTTTATTCTGCTTAGCACAAAAAGTGCTATATAGTTGTATGTTGTTTGTGTTTCGAAACATTAAACACATCTGTGTTATTGATTACAATTTCACTTGTGGTGTTTGTTGGGTTTTTTTTTTTTGGGGGGGGGGGGGGGTAAATACAGCACACACAAAAGCCAGTGGGTGGAACAAGGCTGAGGTACAATAATGTGATATTTTGCTGTTCCACAAAGTATATTATTATTAGTAGATGGTTAACAAACTATTAATAACTGGTCTGTAAAGTGTGAGTTAATATATTAGTTAAGTATCAGTTAATACTTTATATACATTATTAGGACGTTATTCTAAAGTTGCGACTATTCCTCATTTACTAACAGTTAGTAAATGAGGAATAGTTGCAACTTTAGAATAACGTGCTAATAATGTATATAAAGTATTAACTGATACTTAACAAGTCATAAGTAAGTAGTTTACTAATGGCTTATTCATGATTTATTACAAGTTTATAAGGTATAGTTATTAATCATTAACATACAGTTAACATGTAATTTATAAATTGTTAACTAAATGCTTGTAAATTATCTATTGCCAATCTATAAGGCACAGTTATAAATCCTTAATAAACTGTTAGCAAATATTCAACAAGCAATGTATAACTCATTAACAAATGGCTATTAATGGTTTATTAACTACTTACAACGGATAGTTATTATAAAGTGTTACCGAAAGCTTTTCTATCAAACCAACACTGTCAAAAAGTACAAAAACACACTGGATACTTGGACATAGTACCACTATTATTGAGAGGTTGGTTCTACTTTTTGAAACGGTGGATTATATAATTCCTGACCTGTGTGTGTGTGTGTGTGTGTGTGTGTGTGTGTGTGTGTGTGTGTGTGTGTGTGTGTGTGTGAGTGTGAGTGTGAGTGTGAGTGTGTGTGTGTGTGTGTGTGTGTGTGTGTGTGTGTGTGTGTGTGTGTGTGTGTGTGTGTGTTGGGGGGTCTCTTTGAGCGTCCCCCCCGGTCGTGTCCAGCAGCCATGCCAACATTAAAAAAGCAGCAACAGGAGGAGACTCTTGGTCTCTTCCTGTTACAAGAGTAAAAAGTGTTGTGACATCACAAGTCTCTCAATCACATCATATTGTCTGCCCAAGCTGCTGAACAGGAGTAGGGCCAATCAAAAGATTACCAGTCACTTTTTAGTTACTTTCAGCAGCTGCCGACAACATGCCCCCTGATCTCAACATCAAATCAGTGGTTTTTCTAAAAACTCAGTTCTGATCACTGCCTGGCCTCCTGATGATCATATTTAACCTTTGACCTTCATTCTCTCTTCTATTTAGATCTGACTCACTTTTATTATCACATTTTTACTACCACCATTTGTTTCTTGATTTCTTTTAGTGATTCTTAAAGCCAGGAAGTTTCCATTTTAAATGACTTTAGTTTTGTGTCTTTGATGTTTGTGATCTGCTTTTTTCCTCCAAAAGTAAACAAGTGAATGAACATCCTCCAAGCTGAAAAGTAGAACTTCAAGATGGGAAATGGACTGTTTCCAGGTACAAAAGTATTTATATGGAAAATTAAGGTGAAGCAAGACCCAGTCTCTCAGGAGACACGGGTTCAAATCCCAGTTGAAGCCATTGAATGGAATGTCTTGCTCAAACCAACAAGTCATGATTCACTCCCATCATTTATGGTCCTGATATGTTGGACACTTGTCACACCCTGTGAATTTCACCCCACTAAAACCTCCAGGCTCAAACTGGTCCAGTCCTACAACCAGGCTAATCAAGGTGATTGATGTGAAACACTGTGGACTCCACACATCTCCGTATCAACATGAGGATCAAACATCTGGACGGAAGACGCATGGCAAAAGACGAGACACTGCTCTCAGAGTGAGCTCATTCCTCACCTCTCAAGGAGAAGACACATTGATTTGAGGACATCTTGGCAGGAGAAGACCTGTGACATGAGAGCCAATTGAAACTGATGAGGAAAAATGATCTCCTTTCAGAAGTCTGATATGAATGATGACATTCAAATCTGATGTTCAGACTGCAGTCAGTGTTTGTAAAGGATGACGATTAGGAAGGAGCAATTAATGTGCTGAATGACTCCTTGAAAGTTGTACAAATGGGACTAAACCCATATTTTCCAGAGTTGAACTGAGTTTTGGAGTTTAAAAAAAGCTTCCTTTGTGTTTCTGCCCAGTTTCGAACAGGGGACCTTTTGCGTGTGAAGCAAACGTGATAACCACTACACTACAGAAACTATGCATGAGACCAATAGGGTGGTAGAATTCTGAGATCAAATGGGTCATATTCTGCAAAATTCTCTTTCTCATGGTTTTGCAGCAGTAATATGAATCCCAAAACCTGGAATTAGAGAGGAGTGAGTTCACTACTATCAAAACCTTGAACAGATTCAATGTTTTATATATCAAAAACTATATACTATATACAGTATATAAAGCTTAATTTGTAATATTTATAATATATTTATTTTCATGAACAGCCATATACAATAAAAGATATTAATACAGGCTGCTTTCTTATTTTTTTATCTGGATCAGTTGGTAGAGCATGAGACTCTTAAGCTCAGGGTTGTGGGTTCAAGTCCCACATTGGGCAGAGCTCTCTATTGAGACAGTGGTGTCCTTGAGGACAGAATGGTGGACTTGAGATGTGAACCTCACAGTTGAGAAGTCACCAGTGTGGATCTAGAGTAGCCTTGAGGGCCGTGGTCCTGCATGGTTTCAATGTCTCCTCACATCAACACAGCTGACAACAATGATTGGCTCGTCACCATGACAACTCAGCTGTGTTTGAACCTCCAGGACTGTGGCCCTTGAGGACCAGGGTTCCCCACACCTGATCTAGAGGATCTTTGACCCCATCAGCTCCCTGGAAGCTTCACTGTGTCACCTCACCTCCTCATCAATGTGATGTGCTGCTGCTGTTGTTGCTTGATGTCTACCATCATTTATTTAAACGTAGAACTAGAACTACACTCAGATTGAAAGTCCAATCACGTTGTGACGACTCAATGAATGGTTCTTTGAGGGAGTGTGGTGAGATGTTAGTGACAACATGGTTGAATCAAGACTAGATCAGTCCACTTCAGTTCCAGACTCCAGATGGGAGGCCAGTGCCTTGCCCATTAGGCCACTGGGTTCACAGTTTAATACAACCATGACCTCAGCATCATAAATATCACTGACAACTCCATCACCAGGGCCTCATCCAATATCATTCATATGTATTCATAGAATCAAACATCAAACATTCTGTCCCATTCTACAAACTTCTTCAGGTCTTCTTCACCATCACTCTATATTCTTTATGATCTTTGACAGGTGAAGCTCCTCAAAGTAGTGATGGTGGTATAGTGGAGAGCATAGCTGCCTTCCAAGCAGTTGACCCGGGTTTGATTCCCGGCCATCACAGAGGAGAGACTTTCCTCTACATGCTATGATGTTGGATATTTTTCAGTGCTTTCAAACCTTTATTCAAAGGCTCAATGTACGTCCAAAAAGTCCCTCCTAACTTTTTCTTTTCCTTTTCTAGGGCCAGGAGTGTCCACTGCTGGAAACTCTGCTGGAGGTCAACAGGGTCATGTGAACACATTTGACTACAAGCAGCAACTCAATCCAGAGACTAGAGAATCTGCATTTCCCGCGGCAAATGCATGATAGTGTGAATGCTGCAGGTAAACTGTAATGCTTTGTCCTGCCGGCCCGTCTCTGGTCTGGAGTGAGAGTTTAAGAAAGAGTTTAAAGACTGGCAGTTTAAAAAGGGGGAAGAGGAGATGAAGACTGATGAAGCATGAAGAGATGAAGTTGAAACAGTTAAAAAAGATTTAAAGAACATGCAAGTTTTGAAAAAAATTTAAAGGTCAAGGAATAAAACAAAGTTTAAAACAGAAAGTTAAAAAAAAAATGAAAAAAGTTGAAAAAGTTTCAAAAAGTTAAACATTTTCAAAACGTTTAAAGGTCAAGGTTTGAAATAAATTTGAAAAAAGTTGAAACAGTTGAAAACACTTTAGAAAAGTTTCAAGTTAGAAAAACGTTGAAAGTTTCAAACAGTTTAAAAGCTGACAGTTAAAGAACAGTTGAAAAGTGGGCGTGGCTTAGCCTGCTGGCAGCCTGATTAGTGCAGGTGAGTCTGTTGCCGTGGAGACGGAGCTCCTCTGCTGTCACTCTGTGACAGGCTGGATGAGAACAGGGCTACAAAGCTGATACGCAGCTCCCCAACAACTGCTTGTAGTTGGAAAACCGTGACACTTGGTTGAAAAATGTCTTCACCGTCGGCGTCAGAAGAAGTTGAAGGACGTGTAGTGAGCTTCTCATGTCCTCACGACGTTCCGTCTCCCCGTGAGGACTTGAAACAAATGTCCCAACTTTTGGGATTTGGGGAGAAAATGACTCGTCAAAATACATTGGTGCGGGTGGGAGAAAATCCTGCGCTCCCTGTCAATTAAGTCCCCTGGAGGAAGAACCGTGTCTCTCTGAGACAAAAGTATCCCCTGGTGAGAAGCACAAGACCTGTTGCTACAGTTTGATGTATAATATGTTGAGAAAGACGAAGAAATGTGGCCGTGGTGACGAGTTAAACACGTTTTTTTTTTTTGTAATCCAACAGCTTCCAACAGTTTGACCAAGCTGTCGGGGTTCAAAGTTGAAGTTCACATTTTCTTCTCCATCCACTTCCATGTTAAATTGAATTTGAAAAAGGTTAAATATTTTAAAAAGCTGAAAAGATAAAAAAAAAAAAAATTGAAGAAGTTTACAAAAAAGTTGAAAAAGGTGAACAGTTTAAAAGTTGAATGGTTGAAATCGGTTAAGATTTGAATAAGTTATAGGTAGTTAAAAGTTGAAAATGTCTCCATCCGTTAACATTGTAAAAAAAATTGCACAAATAAGATTTGAAAAAGTTGAAACATAGTCATTCCTCATCAGACACTCTCCTTTTATCTCCTTTGATCTCCATGAGGAGCCTGTCTCATCTGAATTGAATCCACAGGAGGTAATGAGACATTGATGGACTCTGCTGCTCTCTGATTATGTAACTAAACACACCTGTGAGCTACAAGCTTTAAATACTGGAGTTTCAATCACAGCAGGAGGTCATAACTCAAGGGTTTTGGTCCAGAAGTGTTTGCAGATGAACTTCATCCACAACTGATTGTTCTGAGAGAGCGAACGCTCTAGCGACTTGCCCCACACTCGAGCGCACTCGGGTGCAGGGCAAGTCGCCGGAGCGTTCGCCCCGGTTGGCTGAGGCACAGACATGGGAGTCTTGAGCTTTCTGCTCAAATGCAGGAGCAGCCACTCCACTTTGGCGCTGATCGCGGTCCGGCAGCTCGGCGCCGGAACACGGAGGCTCCGAACTCCGAGCTCCTCTTCATCGCTTCCGCGGTCCGTCACCGCGATATAGCGCCACTGACCGCGGTTTAACAGAATGCTGACTGCCTCTGGGAAGCGGAGCTGCCGGAGCGCGATCAGCACTGGAGCCGAAAGCTCAAGGCTCCCGTGTCCTGGACGCGCATCCACGCCACGGAGAGCGCTATGCTGCAAAACATAAAGCTCCAACACGATGCAAAGTCCCGAGCCCCAGTCTCCCCCTGCCTCAAGTCCGCTCTTTCACCATAAACACTAAAGTTGAGCACTAAAGAAAAGAAAGGAAAAAAAAAACAGTGCAAAGCTGACCACACTGACAGCAGAGGCTTCATCCAGCCGACATATTAAAATATTGAGGGCGTGTAGTAAACCACTGACCAATCAGCTCCTCAAACTCAGACCTGTTCCATGGTCCTGGTACCCCGACGGAAGGGTAGTAGAAAAGCGGCCACCTTTGGAGCATACAAACTCCAAGCTGGTCCTGACTTGAAGTGTAGAAATCCCCCAAACCTGCAGCTTTATAACAATCACTGGAGTCCTTTAGCTTCTTCACATGTAGGCTCGTTGGTCTAGGAGTATGATTCTCGCTTCGGGTGCGAGAGGTCCCGGGTTCAATTCCCGGACGAGCCCATTGGTCATCAATCATGATTCTTTGTGTTAAATTTCAAAAGAGGCTGTGTGTATGACCCTCCTCATCTATTGACTTTCACTGAACCCCAGAAGTGTTTTGTGTGGCGGCCATAGTAAGGACTGTTTATTTTTTTGTTTCATATTGTTCAACATGATAATATATATGTGAGCTAATGTGTGCTATATGAAGATATTTCAATAAAGTATTAGTAATAGTAGCAGAAAATAATATTAATAGTGAAAAAGTATCAATAAACTACCAACTAGAGCTACACTGGGTAGAGCGCAGATCTTCAGCAAAGCCACATTTGTTTCTAGAACAGAGTTAGAATCACTAGCATGACATCTATTAGCTCATCTCAATAATAACTAGGTAGACCAGGAAGCTACAAGACTGAGCAGGGAGCATCTCCATGGTAACAGATGCTGATCTCCTTGATCAGCATCTGGAGCAGGAAGAGCGCCCCCTGATGGTGGAAGGAAAAGCTTACAACATATGGTTTTCACAGGGGTCTCCCATCCAAGTACTAACCAGGCCTGATACTGCTTAGCTTCTGAGATCAAAGGAGATCTGGGGTGTTCAGGGTGGCACGGCCATAAGAACCAGTGTCTGGAAGAAACTATCTTTTTATAGGGAAAATACTGTAATCTGAGTCCACTGAGCTCTGCAGTTGAATCACATGACCTCTGATGGTGGGAATGTGTCAAGACGAGAGCATTGGTGGTTCAGTGGTAGAATTCTCGCCTGCCACGCGGGAGGCCCGGGTTCAATTCCCGGCCAATGCAGCTCTGGATTTTACGAATCATCATTAATTTAAAAATTTAACTAACCTGCCTTGTCTGAATAAAGGCTTTCAGGTTGAATATTACTTGTCACAGATGTTATGTAACAGTTATGTTCTGGTTATTGTGTATATACACATGAAGAAACAACATCCAGCAGAAGCAACACCCCAGACCTTGAGCCTCACTCTCTTTCTCACCATGTCCTTCACTTCTTATGGTCCAAATAGATCTACTGTTGTGAACTCAAATGTCCTGGCTGGCTGCGTTCACTCCAGTGGAAGGTCACCCATGATTTGCTGACACTTTCTCACCCTGACTCTTCTGTCAACAACTTTCTCAGCCAATCTCTGAGCCCTTCTAACCCAGGCTTCCTTCCTCATCTGAAGGAGTGTTCCTGCTTCCTCTTCATGGTTTGCTTTGTGGGCCTCCTGATCTAGAAGTGTTGATATCCATGCTTCATATGGTAGGATAGGTACTGCACTTTCCTCTTTATTGAAGAACTATTCTTCCTCCACATAGTAACAATCCTGACTCATTGTCTTTGTATACAGTCAATGTGTTGAGAGTCGTGTCATAAAAGGTAGTAGCCTCCTGGTCTGCAAGGAAAAGGTCTTGAAGCACATCTTCACACTCTCCAACAGACAGAACAGCTTGCTTGTCTTTGGTCTTAGCCTCCTCCTGAGCCTTACTGACAGCTGAGCCTTTCATTTTTAACCTTGTGGCAGCTCTCCACACCGAGGCAATGACTCTGACCTGTTTAAATAAACGACTGAATCTCCTTTCATCAACAAGTAACTTAACTACCGAGTCAGCTTGGGGTCTGTGAATTCCTCCCAGACAGTCAAACGTCTTTGGATGAGCCACAGGTTCATTGCAGTCATGGGTTTGCAGTGCAGTATTCTGTTTTCTCTCCTGGATTCTGGTCAGTACTGCTGAGAAAGCCTTCCTTTGAAGTTTTTCTATGCTCTCCTTGGCAATTACTGAAACCTCTTTAGCTGACTTTTTCGGCCACTCCTCCATTGGCTGCCTCAGGAACCGAGGTCCATTTTGTCATTCTGAAACCTCATTGAGATCCTCAGGAGGATCTTCCTCTAGGTATGTCAGCAATGTTTACGTCTCCCGGGATCTACCACCAGTCCTCAAGTGGTCCAGCCTTGCAAACCCTGTTCACAAAGAAGGTCTGGTGTCCATAACTGTCTCGCTGTATAGCTCCCAACACAGTTTGGCTGTCCAGCAGGTGGAACCATTGTTCTACTTCCAATCGTTGTGCTTTTCAATACATTTTCCAAGTCGGGTTGCAAAGACTGCTGCACAGAGCTCTGCTTTGACTGGCTAGTTAGCTTCAGTTTTTACTATTTATTTATTTATTCAGTTTATTACCTACACTACAAATCTAATACAACCCCCAATAATTACATTTAAAACACAACAAACACAAGCTCCCATAATGCATTGCAGCTATCAGCTACTTTATTGCTACACATTATTAAAATGGAAGATAAATGTGGGAGATCTGGATTGTTAGAACCATGAGTGTGATGGTGTGTCTTTAATGTCCTGTAGTTGTTGTGTGATTCACTAGAATGTTCCGTCACTCTCAACAAGTCTGCAATGAACCTCCTGGAACTGCCGGCTTTTACTGTGAAAGGTACAGGAAGCTCCCAGCTTCAGACACCAGTTGAGCCGCAATTCTACGTACTTCATGCCGTTATTGTTTGTTGTGTAATGACGTTACATCGCTGCGTCGTTCACGACCCTACATTTCACTCTACTCTTTGTAGCGCTCTGGGTGGCTTTGCCTCCTTACGTCCCTCTCTGGGTGGCTTTGCCTCCTTACGTCCCTCTCTGGGTGGCTTTGCCTCCTTACGTCCCTCCAGGATGAACTGCAGTAGGACGGAGGCTCAAGGAGCCACAGTGTAGGGACCAAAGAGCCGCGGGGTGCCGACCCTGTCATAGAGGCTAGCCACTTGGCTAATAGCTCTCTTCTGGTCAGTGGGTCAGGAGTCTTTCTCTTTCTTTTCAAGAAGGTCTTGGCCTGTTCTTGTTTTCTTCTCCTTCTTGAGAAGTTGATTGAGGATATTATGTAAATCTGGTCCTTGTCTTGGCGAGATGATTTGAGAAAAAAGGAACGATTAAAATCACCTTAATTTACACAAAAGGATGGTTTTACTTTGTTGAGATCTCACAAGACCACAGAGAGTTTGTTCATTTCCAAGGAAAGACATTTCTCATTTGTCATGATGCAGTCATAACATGTGAATTCTGACTCAGGAATGAGACTTTTTGCCACTGAGATCGTCCATTAATCATCGATCAGTAACAACCATTAGTCATGTTTTCAAGCCTCCTTGGCGCAGTAGGCAGAGCGTCAGTCTCATAATCTGAAGGTCGTGAGTTCGAGCCTCACACGGGGCAACAGGTTTAGCTAATTTGCTAATTTGAGGATTCAGGGACGAGGATTAGCCATTGAACAGAACAATCTCGTCAATGAGGAGTGGAAGTGTGTGTGTGTGTAACATTTCTACTTTTCATTGTTACCCTCTGGGTCTGAAGCATTCTGGGCCGTTTTTCACCACAATTGATTTTTCCTTTGTATCTCAGATATAAAATCCTTCAACCTTTTTTGGTGTCATTTTGTTGAGGACAACCTCATAAATGCATTTCTGAAGTATTTTCTTCAGTCTGGCCTACTTTATTAACACAGTGGATCTAAAAACAGCATAAAACTACAAATTCAGGTGTTAAAACGAATCATTTAGTTTACTTGTAAAGTAAATCTAAACTCTAATGAACTAAAATGTATCAAAACAGGACTGAACAAACACCTATACAGATATTTACAGTATCTAACAAAAACAAGCTGAGGTGTTCAATATGATCATCAGAATCAGTCTCAAACTCAGTGTCACTCGATGCTCTTCTTCTTCAAAATTTTTTTTTAAGTCGGCTCGACGTTCATAAACTCTTTGTTTTGATAAAAAAAAGTTCACTTGAAACTAAAAACCACTCTAATCTCACTCACTACACACTAACTACACACTCACTACACACTCACTACACACTAACTACACACTCACTACACACTAACTACACACTCACTACACACTCACTACACACTCACTACACACTAACTACACACTCACTACACACTAACTACACACTCACTACACACTCACTACACACTAACTACACACTCACTACACACTCACTACACACTCACTACACACTCACTACACACTAACTACACACTCACTACACACTCACTACACACTCACTACACACTCACTACACACTCACTACACACTCACTACACACTAACTACACACTCACTACACACTCACTACACAGTCACTACACACTAACTACACACTAACTACACACTCACTACACACTCACTACACAGTCACTACACACTCACTACACACTAACTACACACTCACTACACACTAACTACACACTAACTACACACTCACTACACACTCACTACACACTCACTACACACTCACTACACACTAACTACACACTCACTACACACTCACTACACACTCACTACACACTCACTACACAGTCACTACACACTAACTACACACTAACTACACACTCACTACACACTAACTACACACTAACTACACACTCACTACACACTCACTACACACTCACTACACACTCACTACACAGTCACTACACACTCACTACACACTAACTACACACTCACTACACACTCACTACACACTAACTACACACTCACTACACACTCACTACACACTAACTACACACTAACTACACACTCACTACACACTCACTACACACTCACTACACACTCACTACACAGTCACTACACACTCACTACACGCTCACTACATACTAACTACACACTAACTACACACTCACTACACACTAACTACACACTCACTACACACTAACTACACACTCACTACACACTCACTACACACTCACTACACACTAACTACACACTCACTACACACTCACTACACACTAACTACACACTCACTACACACTAACTACACACTAACTACACACTCACTACACACTCACTACACACTAACTACACACTCACTACACACTAACTACACACTAACTACACACTCACTACACAGTCACTACACACTAACTACACACTCACTACACACTCACTACACACTAACTACACACTCACTACACACTAACTACACACTCACTACACAGTCACTACACACTAACTACACACTCACTACACACTCACTACACAGTCACTACACACTACCTACACACTCACTACACACTCACTACACAGTCACTACACACTAACTACACACTTACTACACACTCACTACACACTCACTACACACTCATTACACACTCACTACACACTCACTACACACTAACTACACACTACCTACACACTCACTACACACTCACTACACAGTCACTACACACTAACTACACACTTACTACACACTCACTACACACTCACTACACACTCATTACACACTCACTACACACTCACTACACACTAACTACACACTAACTACACACTCACTACACACTAACTACACACTCACTACACAGTCACTACACACTAACTACACAGTCACTACACACTCTCTACACAGTCACTACACACTCACTACACACTCACTACACACTCACTACACACTCACTATACACTCACTACACACTCACTACACACTCACTACACACTCGCTACACACTCACTACACACTCACTACACACTAACTACACACTCACTACACACTCACTACACAGTCACTACACACTAACTACACACTCCCTACACACTCACTACACACTCACTACACAGTCACTACACACTCACTACACACTCACTACACACTCACTACACACTCACTACACACTTACTACACACTCACTACACACTCACTACACACTCATTACACACTCACTACACACTAACTACACACTCACTACACACTCACTACACACTCACTACACACTCACTACACACTAACTATACACTCACTACACACTCACTACACAGTCACTACACACTCACTACACAGTCACTACACACTAACTACACACTCACTACACACTCACTACACAGTCACTACACACTCACTACACACTCACTACACACTCACTACACACTCACTACACACTAACTACACACTCACTACACACTCGCTACACACTCACTACACACTAACTACACACTCACTACACACTCACTACACACTCACTACACACTCATTACACACTCACTACACACTAACTACACACTAACTACACACTCACTACACACTCACTACACACTCACTACACACTAACTACACACTCACTACACACTCACTACACACTCACTACACACTAACTACACACCAACTACACACTAACTACACACTCACTACACACTAACTACACACTAACTACACACTCACTACACACTCACTACACAGTCACTACACAGTCACTACACACTAACTACACACCAACTACACACTAACTACACACTCACTACACACTAACTACACACTAACTACACACTAACTACACACTCACTACACACTCACTACACAGTCACTACACACTCACTACACACTCACTACACAGTCACTACACACTAGCTACACACTCACTACACACTCACTACACAGTCACTACACACTACCTACACACTCACTACACACTACCTACACACTCACTACACACTAACTACACACTCACTACACAGTCACTACACACTAACTACACACTCACTACACACTAGCTACACACTCACTACACACTCACTACACACTCACTACACACTCATTACACACTAACTACACACTCACTACACACTCACTACACACTCACTACACACTAACTACACACTCACTACACACTCACTACACACTAACTACACACTCACTACACACTCACTACACACTCACTACACACCAACTACACACTAACTACACACTCACTACACACTAACTACACACTCACTACACACTCACTACACAGTCACTACACAGTCACTACACACTAACTACACACCAACTACACACTAACTACACACTCACTACACACTAACTACACACTAACTACACACTCACTACACACTAACTACACACTCACTACACACTCACTACACACTCACTACACAGTCACTACACAGTCACTACACACTAACTACACACTCACTACACACTAACTACACACTCACTACACACTCACTACACAGTCACTACACACTCACTACACACTCACTACACAGTCACTACACACTAACTACACACTCACTACACACTCACTACACACTCACTACACAGTCACTACACACTAACTACACACTCACTACACACTCACTACACACTCACTACACACTAACTACACACTCACTACACACTCACTACACACTTACTACACACTACCTACACACTCACTACACACTCACTACACAGTCACTACACAGTCACTACACACTAACTAAACACTCACTACACACTCACTACACACTAACTACACACTCATTACACACTCACTACACAGTCACTACACACTCACTACACACTCACTACACAGTCACTACACACTAACTACACACTCACTACACACTCACTACACAGTCACTACACACTCACTACACACTCATTACACACTAACTACACACTAACTACACACTAACTACACACTCACTACACACTAGCTACACACTCACTACACAGTCACTACACACTACCTACACACTCACTACACACTAACTACACACTAACTACACACTCACTACACACTAGCTACACACTCACTACACACTCACTACACAGTCACTACACACTAACTACACACTCACTACACACTCACTACACACTCACTACACACTAGCTACACACTCACTACACACTCACTACACAGTCACTACACACTAACTACACACTCACTACACAGTCACTACACACTAACTACACACTCACTACACACTCACTACACACTCCCTACACACTCACTACACACTCACTACACACTCACTACACACTCACTACACACTAACTACACACTAACTACACACTCACTACACACTAGCTACATACTAACTACACACTCACTACACACTCACTACACAGTCACTACACACTAACTACACACTCACTACACACTAACTACACACTCACTACACACTCACTACACACTCATTACACACTCACTACACACTAACTACACACTAACTACACACTAACTACACACTCACTACACACTCACTACACACTCACTACACACTCACTACACACTAACTACACACTCACTACACACTCACTACACACTCACTACACACTCACTACACACTAACTACACACTCACTACACACTCACTACACACTAACTACACACTCACTACACACTAGCTACACACTCACTACACACTCACTACACAGTCACTACACACTACCTACACACTCACTACACACTAACTACACACTAACTACACACTCACTACACACTAGCTACACACTAACTACACACTCACTACACAGTCACTACACACTACCTACACACTCACTACACACTAACTACACACTCACTACACACTCACTACACAGTCACTACACACTACCTACACACTCACTACACACTAACTACACACTCACTACACACTCACTACACAGTCACTACACACTACCTACACACTCACTACACACTAACTACACACTCACTACACACTCACTACACACTCACTACACACTAACTACACACTCACTACACACTCACTACACACTACAAACTTTCAACATTCAGCTGTGGGCGGGGCTTCAGCCCTCCTTCACTCTGATTGGCTCAGGTTGGTGTCAGTCTAAAGCATTCAAACTAACACACACACACACACACACACACACACACACACACACACACACACACACACACACACACACACACACACACACCGAGTCGATCATCTCATTATTTATCATCCAGACGCTTCATTTTTCTCTGAAACCTGCAACTGACATTAATCATATTACTTGTTCTATTTTCCACGTTTCTATATTTTCTTCTCTCACGTTATTTCCTCTGTTTGTTTATTATTTATTCTTCTTCTTGTTTTCCTTTTTCTGTTTTGTCTCGGCTGTCGCTCTCTGATCTCACTCTACTGTGTGTGTGTGTGTGTGTGTGTGTGTGTGTGTGTGTGTGTGTGTGTGTGTGTGTGTGTGTGTGTGTGTGTGTGTGTGTGTGTGTGTGTGTGTGTGTGTGTGTGGACCAGGTTGGTGTGTTTCTCTCTGACTCAACATGAGTGACGTGGATGAAGAAGACACACCAGAGTGTGTGGACAGGTAAGAGACGTCACACACTCCTGCAGCCACTCAAAGAGCAAACAGAAGAATCCACACTCAATGTAAACTCCATAGAAATATGAACAGTGTTCAAAGTGGCTCTGCTGTATTGACTCGTCTCAAGGCTCAGTGGTTTCAATGATCCAAAGTGAGCTGAAGTGATTCCAACAGGCAGCAGAAAAACAGCTGCAGTAAAGAAGACGAGGTGCAGAGACATTCCACCGTCACCATGATCAGTCCCAATGTGATCATGAAAGACACAAGGACAAGCAGTGGACAGAACCAACACTAGAACATCATGTGTTGTCTTTCAGGGCAGAGTTTAGAACTCCTCTTCACCTGATCCCAGGTCAGAGCAGTGTCACCTTCCCAACAGGGCTTTAAAGGAACTGGAAGTCTCCAGATGACCCTGAAGTCCAAACATCCCACATCACTAACTTACACTTTGCTCCACAAATATTAGTCCAGAGACACACTTCTTCTCATTTTGTCCTGAATATGAGCACAATAAATAGAAACAAGAAGGCCGTTGCTCGGCTAATCCCCCGCCGGAGGGCTTTATATTTTCTCACAAAGCCAGCTCTAAGGCAGCACACTTGGTACACTAGAGGGTGTTCCATGGGTCCTAGTAGATAATTATGTAGAATCTGAAAGGTCTTCTCCATAAGCTATGTCAAAATACGTCTCCAGAGCCCAAAAGGTGTTTTTATGCACTTAGTGACCCTGTGACCTGATATGCAAATTAGGTCATGGTCACCATGGTGCCCCTTCTCCCCAGGTGGAGTGTCCATGTGTGAAGTTTGGTGACTGTGGGCCCAGGAACTACTGAGAAATGAGGAGAAATGTTTATATGAAAATACATGTATTGTGCAACCATGACGAGCAAACTTCAGACCCTACCGATCTTCAAGGTCAAGGTCAGGTCACTTGGTGTACTGGAGGTTATCCCTGGAGTGTGTATCATGTGTGTATAAAATTTCAGAACCCTAGCTCAAAAACCTAGGCCTCCAGAACCCAAAATGTGTTTTTAAGCACTTCGTGACCCTGTGACCTACTTAATATGCAAATTAGGTCAAGGTCATCATAGTATCCCTTCCCCCTCTGAGATGTATCCACATGTGAAGTTTGGTCACTGTGGGCCCAGGGGTTGCCGAGATATAGGTAGAAATGTTCGAACGGACGTACGTACGGACGTACGGAGACTGTTTCAAGATCCCCCTTCGGGGCCAATCAGCCACGGTGATGGATAATTAAACTCTCCAGATGGAGGTGAAGTTCAGGCTTCAGCTTTCATTCAGTGGCTTCAAGTCAAACATCACATAACAATGTGAGCAACTAAAGTCTTTTTAAACACAATCCCTTCATGTCAGGGGCTCAAAAGTCACTGAACCAATGAAAGAAGAGAAAATCCAACATTCATCTCTCACACTTGTTGAAAAGCCTTTGCAGGCAATGACGGTGTGAAAGTGTGAAGTCATGACGTCACCAGGCGCTCGCTGGGTTTCCTCTATTTGAATGCTCTTCAGGCTTCACTGCAGCTCCTTTCACTGGATGTTGCTTTGTGGGCCTTTCTAACCCACGTTTCATGTGGAACAGGTGAAATTCAGGCTCTGTTGGATTGAGATCTGGTGACTGACTGGGCCTTTCAGGAACATTCCTCTTCTTTATTCTAGATGAAACTCCTGGCTTGATGTGGCTGCTTGTCCTCCTCACATTAGAAGAGAGTAAGGGGACGGTGTTTTGTGACGGATGGGGGCAGTGTGAGGTGACGGGTTGGGAAGAAATTAGAAAGTGACGGATCATCGCTGGTTGAAATGTTTGACATGTGAACTGTTGACGTGTTTGAAGTAATAAAGAGAATCCTCTTCACTGTGTGTGTGTGTGTGTGTGTGTGTGTGTGTGTGTGTGTGTGTGTGTGTGTGTGTGTGTGTGTGTGTGTGTGTGTGTGTGTGTAGAGGTCAGAAGCTCAGACACACAGCAGGGTCTTCAGTATCCAGCAGGTTGTCTATGAAGAGTGACTGGTCCAAAGACCATCCACCAGCCTTCAGAGATGAACCTGGACCTTCAGACACAAAGTAAGAAACTCTTTGTTTCCTTTCATTTATTACAGAAAGTTTCCTCCTCTGAGTCTAAATGTGAAGTTTTGTTTCTGTTAAAATAGTTTTTCTTTCTACTGTTACTTTTACTTGCTCTGGTGGAACAGTTGAGTTTTTCTCTGCTAAAGTACCTTGAGATTATTTTGTTTTACATGAATTGAATCAAATCAAGTTGAAACGACTCAAATTAAATCGAATCAAATTGAATCGAATCAAATCAAATCAAGTTGAACCAGTCCAGAGGTGTGATGGACAATCTGATGGATGTCAGTCTGTAGAGGAGGATGGAGATGGTGACACAGGCTGCACTCAGATTCAAGGAGGAGGAGGAGGAGGGGGAAGAAGATGAAGAGGAGGAGGAGGAGGAGGAGGAGGAGGAAGAGTGTGACGGAGCAGTAGCAGGGCAGCGGCACACTGTCACACGCACGCTCATACATCCAAACATACACGTCACACTCACTTCCTCACTCCCCTCCGTACTGCACATCAGGTCATTCAATTAGCTCATTGCCCTCTCTCTCCAACCGTTAGCATAGCCGGACAGGGGTGCACACCTGACTGCTGTGATTTACCTACACAAACATTCACACATTCCCACATCCATACATGCACACGAGACTCTTACCGTGACATGACGCCTCACGGCAGTGGAGAGCCAAGACGGGGCGGAGCTAACTCCGAGACTTTGTAGCTCACCCGCACGGAAAGTTTGGTCATGTGACCATGCAGTACTTTGATATAATTATTTATTTTTCTTGTTGAATATAATTATTTCCCGTTTTGCTGGGGAAAATGTTTTGTTTGCTTCGGAAGAAAAATTAAGAATCCGTTTAAAAAACGGAGTGGAATATGCATTGTCATGAATGTGATTGGCTGACAGTAGTCATCCCATGCCCGGGGGCGGGGCTTACCCTTTAAAAGCAGAGTGGGAAACTGGATTGGGGGAATCTGTCCCTGCAGGTGCTATGGGGAGCACAGGTCACAAGAAACTCGTGAAAACCAGCAGCTAAGAGAGGAGCTGATATCAGGTTTTGTTTGGGTTTTGTTTTTGTACTGTAAATATATATTTTTGTTCTTGCACTGTAAATACTGAGTACCGGCACTATTTTGAGGGAAATAAATGCAAATCTGGACTTGTCATATGGAGCGTGGTGGTAATTATTATTAGTAGTCCTTGGACTGAAAGAGAACCCCGCCACAAAGAGGAAGAGGAAGAGCAGGAGGAGCAGCAGGAGGAGCAGGAGGAGCAGGAGCAGCAGGAGGAGGAAGAGGAGGAAGAGGAGGAAGAGGAGGAGGAGCAGGAGGAGCAGGAGGAGCAGGAGGAGGAGCAGCAGGAGCAGCAGGAGGAGCAGGAGGAGCAGGAGGAGCTGGAGGAGGAGGAGCAGGAGCAGGAGCAGGAGGAGGAGGAGCAGGAGGAGCAGGAGGAGCAGGAGCAGCAGGAGGAGCAGGAGGAGGAGCAGCAGCAGGAGGAGCAGCAGGAGCAGGAGCAGGAGCAGCAGGAGGAGCAGCAGCAGGAGGAGGAGGAGGAGCAGCAGCAGGAGGATACAGTCAGTCAGCTCCATCAGGTGGTTGATGGTGATTCTGATGACAGTTTGTGTTTCTGAGCTTCATTGAGGGAAACCAGACTGGAACTGTTCACACACATTATTGTGGGAAAAGTCAGTCCAGTTCACATGAGACTACTTTTCCAGGAACCTTGAAACAAATGATTGGAAACTGCATCAAGGTTATTGAAGTTATTTTACAAAACATATTTCTGTTTAAATCCTGAAAACTTTTCCAGAAAAAATAACATTAAAGTTCTTTTGTTGAAAACAGGAAATGAAATGAAAAGAATCATGTTGATCTGTTGATGATCTAACAGAACATTTTGACTGTGTGTGTGTGTGTGTGTGTGTGTGTGTGTGTGTGTGTGTGTGTGTGTGTGTGTGTGTGTGTGTGTGTGTGTGTGTGTGTGTGTGTGTGTGTGTGTGTGTGTGTGTGTGTGTGTGTGTGTGTGTGTGTGTGTGTGTGTGTGTGTGTGTGTGTGTGTGTGTGTGTGTGTGTGTGTGTGTGTGTGTATAGAGGTCAGAAGCTCAGACACACAGCAGGGTCTTCAGTATCCAGCAGGTTGTCTATGAAGAGTGACGGGTCCAAAGACCATCCACCACTCTTCAGTCCTGAACCTGGACCTTCAGACACAAAGTAAGAAACTCTTTGTTCCTTTCATCTCCTCAAAACCAGAGTGACAGAAGTTTTGCTCCCTCTCAGGTTCAGTTCCAGTATTTTGAAGCTGGATCTTTGTGTTGTGTCGCTCAGTGAACGTTGCTTGGTGTCCACAGAGAGAAGAAGAGGAGTGACGGCGTTGAGCAGCAGCCGTCCTGCTGTCCTCTGTGTCAGGACGTCCTGAAGGACCCAGTCTGGTGGAGCTGTGGACACCAGGTCTGCAGACGGTGCAGCAGCTCACACTGGGACCAGGGTGGTTCATCAGGAGCCTCCTGCTGTCCTCAGTGTGCAGAAAGATCCAGAAGCAGAGCTGCACCCAGTAAGAGTGGACACGTGTCTGCTGAGGGACTCGTCTGTCTTCACTGGACTTGTTGTGTTGCTGCTGGTTTGTGGTCAGTCTGATTGTTGTTGTGGTCTCTGAGCAGGTGCTGGTCTGCAGAAGGTTCTAGAGGAACACAAGCAGAGTCTGAGGAGCAGATGTGAACGTGTGGTTGAAGGAAGTGAGGAAGCAGGAGGAGGAACCCTCCTCAACAGGATCTTCACTGAGCTCCACATCACAGAGGGACACAGTGAGGAGCTCCAGAGGGAACCGGAGCTGAACCAGCTGGAGACGGCGTCCAGGAAGCAGAGCCTCCAGGACACGTCCATCAGGTGTCAGGACCTCTTTAGAGCCTCGGCTGAGCAGCACAGACACATCCGAGTGGTTGTGACCAGCGGTGTGGCCGGCAGTGGAAAGACCTTCTCGGTGCACAAGTTCAGTCTGGACTGGGCCGAGGGCCTGGAGAACCAGGACGTGGGGGTGCTGGTGGTGCTCTCCTTCAGGGAGCTGAACCTGATCAGAGAGCAGCCCTACAGTCTTCTCACGCTGCTCCAGGTTTTCCATCCAGCCTTACAGAAGGTGACGGCAGAGGAGCTGGCGGTCTGCAGGCTGCTCTTCATCTTTGACGGTCTGGATGAAAGCAGACTTCCTCTGGACTTCAGCAGCTCCCAGCAGGTGGTCCACGTCTCACACCAGTCTTCGGTCGGCCTGCTGCTCACAAACCTCATCCGGGGGAATCTGCTGCCCTCGGCTCAGGTCTGGATCACTTCCCGACCGGCGGCGGCCAATCAGATCCCTCCGTCATGTGTGGACAGACTGACAGAAGTGCGAGGCTTCACTGACGCCCAGAAGGAGGAGTACTTCAGGAGGAGGCTGAGTGATGAGGGGCTGAGCAGCAGAATCCTCTCCCACATCCAGACCTCCAGGAGCCTCCACATCATGTGTGGAATCCCAGTCTTCTGCTGGATCACTGCCACCGTTCTGGAGCACATGTTGACCACAGAGCAGAGAGGAGAGCTGCCCCAGACCCTGACTGACATGTACTCCCACTTCCTGCTGGTTCAGACACACAGGAAGAAGCTCAAGTACCATGAAGGACCTGAGACGGGTCCACAGGAGCTGACGGAGGCTGACAGGGAGGTTCTTCTGAAGCTGGGCAGGCTGGCCTTAGTACATCTGGAGAAAGGAAACATCATGTTCTACCAAGAAGACCTGGAGCAATGTGGTCTGGATGTGACTGAGGCCTCGCTGCACTCTGGAATTTGTACTCAGATCTTCAAGAGAGAGTCTGTGATCTTCCAGAAACCCGTCTACAGCTTCGTCCATCTGAGTGTTCAGGAGTTTCTGGCTGCAGTCGACTTGTTCCACTGTTTCACCAGCAGGAAGACTGAAGAACTGAACACCTTCATTGGAAAGGACTGGGGACACAAACCAAAGACTCTTTTTGACAAAGTGTCTCAGTTATTCAGAAAGAAAGAAGTCTTCTCATCTTTCCCATCTCTGGACGACTTCCTGCAGAAAGTCCTGCAGAAGTCCCTCAGAAGTCAGAACGGCCACCTGGACCTGTTTGTCCGCTTCCTTCATGGTCTCTCTCTGGAGTCCAACCAGAGACTCTTAGAGGGTCTGCTGGGTCGGACAGAGATCAGTCCAGGAACCATCAAGAGAGTCATCCAGAACCTGAAGGAGATCAACAGTAAAGAAATGTCTCCTGACAGAAGCATCAACATCTTCCACTGTCTCACGGAGATGAAGGACGTCTCAGTCCATCAGGACATCCAAGACTTCCTGAAGTCAGAGAACAGATCAAAGAAGAAACTCTCTGAGGTCCACTGCTCAGCTCTGGCCTACATGCTGCAGATGTCAGACCAGGTCCTGGAGGAGTTGGACCTGGAGAAGTACCAGACCTCAGAGGAGGGACGACGGAGGCTGATCCCAGCTGTGAGGAACTGCAGGGAGGCTCGGTGAGTCCACATGTCTTCATGGTCACATGTCTCAGTGATGTTTGTAGAAAGTAGTTCCTGCAGTTCCTCTGTGCAGATGTTCCTCAATGATTGTCATGAAGAAACATGTGGCTCAGCACTGTGAGTCCCACTGTGGATGTACTGATCATCTTGATGATGAAGATCAGATCACTGATGCTTTATTTCTCTTCATGAGATCTGATGATGAGAAAAATCCAGAAAAAGGCCAAAATGATCATTTTGATTAAAGTCATTTGATTTTAGAATTTTAAAAACCAGATAAAGAAACTCAGAATGACGTGAACAAAGATCAATTCAGTGAATCTTCTTCCTCGTCCTGCTAAGAAGGAAATGAAATACATTCAGAAATATAATGATTTACTAAACATGTCACCTGCTGCTTTAAGAAGAGAAATATTTACATGAATCTGCACTCAGTAAAACTGATCTTTTGGATCTTCAGTGGTTCTAGTAGAAGAACAATCATCTGACAAATGTCCAGACTGAAATCATAAAATATCACAAAGAATTGCTGACGACCAGGATCTTTGATCTTGTACCTTTCAATGTCGTAACCATCGTCCAGAGGACGTTGAATATAAACAAGTAGCAGGACGTCCAGCTCCACTCCACAGCTTCACTTCCACATGTTGAACTGAAGACATGAACTCAACATGTGGAACTCCATGTTCTCTCCATCACGTCCACATGAAGCCAAAGTCAAACCCAGAGAAGATGATCTGAAGCTCTGATGTCCAACAAAGTGTCCTCATAACAACGTCCTGTCCTCTCTGTGTCTCATTACAGACTTTCTGACTGTAAACTCTCTGGTCCTCACTATGAAGTGATCTCCTCAGCTCTGAAGTCTGACCCCTCACATCTCAAACTTCTGGACCTGAGCTTGAACCAGCTGGAGGATTCATCAGTGAAGGTTCTGTGTTCTGGACTGGAGAGTCCAAACTGTAACCTGGAGACTCTGAGGTCAGTTCACTGTCTGGAGGTAGAATCTGTTGAGGAGTTTAGGAGGATCCAGATGTTGGAGGACAGAGGTGGACTGAGCTCTGCAGCATGTTAGTGATCAGCATGTGTTCTTTTTTTTTAAGAAAAAAGACATTTTTAAATACATTACAGTCATTCCAATGTGCTTTTATAGAGAAAATAGAAAAGCCCAACATATCCACATGAGAAAGCAGGTGTGTTTGTGACTGTGGAAAGAAAAACTCCTCCAACAGAGAGAAACTTTGTAGAAACCAGAGTCAGAGGTGGAGGAATTCTGTGGACCGGTTGGGGTGAGAGGATAGAGGAGAGGAGAGGAGAGGAGAGGAGAGGAGAGGAGAGGAGAGGAGAGGAGAGGAGAGGAGAGGAGAGGAGAGGAGAGGAGAGGAGAGGAGGGGAGGGGAGGGGAGAGGAGAGGAAAGGAGAGATTAAACCAGCCTGAGCAACAACAGAGCAAAAACCAAAATAATCACAACAATTATAACAAAAGCAAAAACAAAAGTATAAAAAACAAAGAACAAAATAAAGAAAAGTCTGGAGAAGAAAAAAAAGTCTGAAGAAGGTTCAGTCTTCCAGTCTGAAACTTCTTCACTCTCAATGACTTCGACATCACACTTTGTCCTCTAATCTCACTTCTTTCTCTCTTTATTCAGGTTGATTGACTGCAGTTTGTCAGAGATCAGCTGTTCTTCTCTGGCCTCAGCTCTGAAGTCCAACCCCTCCCTCCTGAAACATCTGAAACATCTGGACCTGAGTGTGAACCAGCTGCAGGATTCAGGAGTTGAGCAGCTGTGTGGTTTTCTGGAGAGTCCACTCTGTAGTCTGGAGACTCTGAGGTCAGTTGACTGTCTGTTACTGTTGTAGAAGGAGGAATGTTAGTGATGTGAGACTCTGGTCCTGCAGTGAGAGATGGACTGAGCTCAGCAGCTTCTTACTGATGTGTGTGGACATGAGGAGGAGTGTGAAGGTTGTGCTGACATGAGGATGATGAGTGTGATGATGAAGATCCACAACAACAGAACAGCTCATTGATCAGGACTCAGTAATGAGGAGCTGCTCATTTCTCCATCAACACATCTGATTGGTTCTCCTCATTCATTCTCATGCTTTCTCTCTTTATTCAGGTTGGTTAACTGCAGTTTGTCAGAGATCAGCTGTTCTTCTGTGGCCTCAGCTCTGAAGTCCAACCCCTCCCTCCTGAAACATCTGAAACATCTGGACCTGGGTCTGAACCAGCTGCAGGATTCAGGAGTTGAGCAGCTGTGTGGTTTTCTGGAGAGTCCACTCTGTAGTCTGGAGACTCTAGAGTAAGACTCCATGTTTGAGTTTGTGTGCAGTGAAAGTTGTGTTCCACTAAAGGTCAGACATCAGGCTGATATGAGATGATCCACACTGAGGATCTCCATGAGAAACTGAGACTTTAGTCCTGTGACTGTGGCAGAGCCGTGTGGAGCTCCACATTTCAAAGCTTGGTAGAAGAACAAGGTGCTGCACTGGACAATTCACTGTCCAGCTCTGACAGGCTCCATGTTCACCTTCAGCTTTCAAAGCAGGCTGATCTCTCCTGGATGAAGAGTCACTGATCTCCCAGCTGGAGCTCCAAACTCTCACTCACTCTGCCATTGTTGCCCCCCTGACCCAGTGTGTGTCATGGAGGGTGACATTAAATCCTGTAGCAGGAAACAAAGAGGCAGACAGGTTGAGCTGGCGTTTGTCTCGGCTGCAGGATTTAATATGCAGCTGCCTCTGTGCAGCTTTGAGGCTCCTCCAATCAGTGGCGCCGCCAGGATTCAATACCATAGTCCACACAGACCCCCCCTCCCCCCAGCGTCTGCGTTGTGAGCGCCGGGGGGGGATTTTCCGTTCTGTGCACAGAGAAGATGGTGGTTGGTGAGCCCCGGGGGTGTGTACAGAAACACAGAGGAAAACAGCCCAGCAACACATTCTGCTGACGGCTCACCAGGAAGAGACAAAAGCAAACACCCCTTCAAAATAAATGTTCACACCTTCAAATAAACTGTAGGTGCAGTACGTACAGGACTCCGCCTGGGGGCTCCACTGCCTTCAATCACTATGCGCCCCCTGCTGGCCTTTTAGAGTAACACACTATTGCTGCTGCCTGGAAAGTCCAACTCTGTTTGAACCTTTTAGACTCTATGTGAGACACAGGAAGATCAAATATATCTATAGGAGTGTCTAGTTTTAATCACAGTGGACTTATTTAATTCATTGTTTTCACCCTGAACTGTAATTTAGTCCTATTAACATCTTTTAAATACACTTTAAATTGCTGCAGTGTTTTGTCCTCCTTTACACAAACTGGACTTGTTGTCTTGATGTCCAGTAAGCTTGGCTGTTGACTTGTCCTCCCACTGGACACTGCTTCTGTTTGCTGTCACATCAATTCAGCTCTCCAGAAGAACAAAGATCACATCAGTGACAATAATAAGCTCCTTCTTCTTTCACTTCCTCGGGGCTCCAACCTTCTTCAGAAGAAGAAATGAACAACAAGAATCAGTGTGATCAGTCTCTTCTGAATATGATCAGCTGCTCATTTCAGCTCATGTAGCAGCCCAGCTCTCTAAAGTATTATTGTCTGAATTGAATTAGAGGAGCTGTGACTTAAAGGCTGGGGGGGGTCGGGTTGGTGAGCAGCTAGTTACCACCAAGGTTTACCAGTAGGGGGCGACACTCAAATGACCCTTCTTATTAGAAGACCATGAGAAATATTCACACAGTTACTTAAAGGACCTTTAAAAAGCAAACAAATATTTATTTACAGTAAATCACACACTATAAATTAAAGGCTTTTTGTAAATGAACTGTGGAGTTAAACAAGTATTTTAGAATTAATTTATATCAAACTAAACAACCCAACAAACACCTAAATAATGAAAAACTTCTTCACTCTCAATGACTTCAACATCACACTTTGTCCTCTAATCTCACTTCTTTCTCTCTTTATTCAGGTTGTTTAACTGCAGTTTGTCAGAGATCAGCTGTTCTTCTGTGGCCTCAGCTCTGAAGTCCAACCCCTCCCTCCTGAAACATCTGAAACATCTGGACCTGAGCTGGAACCAGCTGCAGGATTCAGGAGTTGAGCAGCTGTGTGGTTTTCTGGAGAGTCCACTCTGTAGTCTGGAGACTCTGAGGTCAGTTGACTGTCTGTTACTGTTGTAGAAGGAGGAATGTTAGTGATGTGAGACTCTGGTCCTGCAGTGAGAGATGGACTGAGCTCAGCAGCTTCTTACTGATGTGTGTGGACATGAGGAGGAGTGTGAAGGTTGTGCTGACATGAGGATGATGAGTGTGATGATGAAGATCCACAACAACAGAACAGCTCATTGATCAGGACTCAGTAATGAGGAGCTGCTCATTTCTCCATCAACACATCTGATTGGTTCTCCTCATTCATTCTCATGCTTTCTCTCTTTATTCAGGTTGAGGGACTGCAGTTTGTCAAAGATCAGCTGTTCTTCTGTGGTCTCAGCTCTGAAGTCCAACCCCTCCCACCTGAAGGAGCTCGACCTGCGTTCCAACAACCTTCAGTATCCAGATGTGGAGCAGCTGGTTGGTCTTCAGAAGAGTCCAGACTGCAGCCTACAGACTCTCTGGTCAGTAGATGTTGGAGTGAGTCCCTGCTGCTTCCAGCAGGTTTCTACTAAACACAGTTAGTGTGAGAACAAAGATCCAGTGTTGGACGTCTCAGTGAGGCTGTGAGAGGACAACGCTGAGCAGCTTCAGGATTGGACAGCAGAGGACACAGTCAGCCAATCAGAGGAGCCACAGGCTGGTTGTGTTGGTCTGACAGTGGTGGTCCTTCATGAGCTCTGAGCTGCTGCTGTGGACAGGACTGAAGTCCTGGCTGCTCCTCAGAGACTGTCCTCATGTCCTCTGACCTCTGTCCTCTGTCCTCATGTCCTCTGACCTCTGTCCTCATGTCCTCTGATCTCTCTTCTCTCTGCAGGTACTGAGACCAGAGAGGACACTGTGTGTCCTGAAGGTCCACTGAGGACAGCAGAGCTTCATCCAGCAGTGAGCGACAGAGGAACCACCAGAAGATCTGCTGAGTGTCAGTGGTGCAGTGTGAAGAGCTGAGAGAGTCCAGCATCGAACCAGGGTTCCTCCTGCTCCTCTTCCTCCTCCCCTTCCTCTTCCTCCTCCTCCTCCTCGTCTTCCTCCTCTTCCTCCTCCTGCTCCTCCTGCTGCTCCTCCTCCTCTTCCTCCTCCTGCTCCTCCTGCTCCTCCTGCTCCTCCTCCTTCTCCTGCTCCTCGTCCTCCTTCTCCTCCTGCTCCTCCTCCTCCTCGTCCTCCTCTTCCTGCTCCTCCTCCTCCTTCTCCTTCTCCTTCTCCTGCTCCTCCTCCTCCCCCTCGTCCTCCTCTTCCTCTTCCTCCTCCTCTTCCTCCTCCTCTTCCTCCTCCTCCTGCTCCTCCTCCTCCTCCTCTTCATGTGTTGGTTCATTGGAAGCTGTAGAGATGTTTTGTTGTTAGTCTAAATTCTTTGTTGAGGTTTGAATCCCGTTCCTTCATGTTGGACCTTAACAAGTGTCCTTCAGAGGACAATGAGACTCTGGAACCTTCAAAGAGGGACCTGGTGTGTGTGGGACTTTTCCAGCTTGTGTAAAGTGGAGCAGGAGCTGGTCAACACTCCATCAAGCTGTTCTCCACCTTCACCTCCATCACCTGAGGACGTGTCCACAGCACAGAGAGTGGACAGAGCATGGACAGAGACCGTTGGTGTTCCAGTCACGTCTCATTGTGTCTTGGTCTTGACATGGAGGAACCTGGGTCATGGAGGAATTGACAGGACAGGATCATGGTGCAGTTTGCTGAAAACTAATTGATTTGAGTTTTTAGGAAATGTTCTGCCTGTACAGTAATATACAGTAATATAACGTACTGCGTGATTTAAGTGTGTAATTGTGAAAGATGTTGATGTTGTCGATGATCACGTCAATATGGACCACAGACAGTACAGTGTACACTGTTTTTAATAAATGAACATAAGCTGCACCCACCAGATTTAAAAAGAATATATATATTTGTACATATACAGTACAAACACTTGTCTATCAGTACATGTGTCCACGTTGTAACAGGGATGAATTTCACTGTGGGATTGCAGGTTTTTTCTTCTTCTTTTTTAAAAATAAACAAGTTTTAAACACTGCTTCCATGGTGGGTGACGGACTGGACTGGAGGGAAAGAGAGGGAGGGAGGGAGGGCAAGTGAATTACTGCAAAAATACACAAACACTGAGGGTTTCATCTCAGGTCATAAAGTATTTGCTGGTTGTGATTGTGAGGAGAGGATTGGTCAGCCTGGAGCGCAGCCACAGAGTTCAGAGTTACGTCAACTTTATTCCCTCAATATGGAATGTGCTTTTGATAATGATCCGATTGATGAAGGCGCAGCATTACTTCGCCGAGAATTTAATATTCGCATCATCAGACCGCGCATAGATGTACTGGCAT